>NC_087192.1:12887818-13187818 GCF_035594125.1 Scylla paramamosain
CCTGTCTTCTCAGTGTTTTACGTAGAAAAACGCTAAAACTGATGCAAACCAACCCATATCAAGAAGCAGAAAAACATTACCAAAAATGTATATTTTGAGTGTTTTTCAGCTTGTTACCTACAAAAAAATAAAACGCAAAAATTGATACAAAGCACTCTATATTGGGAAACAAAGGGACATTGCAAGAAAAGTGTATAATGAATGTTTTATAGTTCAAAAAAACCACAAGGCAAAAAACGCAAAAACTCGTGTATATGGAGAAGTTTTCTAGATACCAAAATGCAGAAACTCGTGAATAACACTCTTAATTGAGAAACAGAACAACCTTACTAAATGCGTGTCAAATACACCAAAAGGCAAGTTCTTCTTAAAAGTTGGTTTTATTCCCATGTAATATGATTGCACTGCTTTTTAGTGCTTTATTGCCTAACACGCTCAAAAAAACACACAAAGACACTTTTCTGGTAATATCATATTTTTCCCACATAAAGCTAGTTTCGCATGGAATTTGGGGTTTTGGTAACTAAGAATGTAAAAAAAAACACTCAAACTACACGCATTTAGTAAGGTTGTTCTGTTTCTTGATTAAGACTGTTATTCATGAGTTTTAGAATTTTGGTATCTTAGAATCTTCTCCATACAGTCGAGTTTTTGCGTTGTTTGCCTCGTGATTCTGGTGAAACTATAAAACACTCATTATATACGCTTCTCGTTATGTCCTTTTTTTTTCCTTATATAGAGTGCTTTGCATCCATTTTCGCGTTTTTTTTTTATGTAACAAGCTCAAAAACACACAAAAATATACTTTTTTTGATAATGTTATTCTATTTATTTATATTAGTTGGTTTGCATCTGTTTTAGCGTTTTTCTACGTAAATCTTTTAAAACACACGTTTCCAGTAATTTTGTTTTAGATTTCCATATAGAGTGACTTTCATATCATTTATCGTTTTGGTGCCTAACATGCTTTTTGGTGCCTTTTGCTTCCCAATATAGAGTGCTTTCCATCCATTTTCGCGTTTTTTTTAGGTAACAATTTCAAAAACACAAATAATATACCATTTTGGTAACGTTATTCTATTTCTTCATTTTGGTTGTTTTGCATCCATTTTAGCGTTTTCTACATAAAACACCGAAAAGACACGTTTTCAGTAATTTTGTTTTGGATTCTCATATAGATTGACTTCCTTGGGTTTTATCGTGTTGGTTCCTAACATGCTGAGAAACACTCATAAGACAGTTTTCTGGCAAAGACGTTTAATTTCCCCATATAGGTGGCTTTGCATGCACTTTAGGGGTTTGGTACATAACAGTCCGAAAAAAAAGCTAAATTTAACTTTTTTGATAATGTCCTTATTTCATATAATTTCCTGAAAATTTCCCGAATTTTGGCACCTCGTTACCTGTGAAGATGAATAAGAATGAAAAAAAAAATATTGTATTTTTTTTTTTCTCAATAAAGAGTGTAATTTGTGGCTTTTAGCTTTTTCGTACTTAATGAATTTAAAAGCACTCATAATACACGTTTCTCGTCATGTACTTTCATTTCCCAAAAATGGGGTTCTTTGCATGTATTTAAGCGTTTTTATTGGTAACATGATCAAAAACACTCAAAAAACATGTTTTTCGTAATGTTATTCTGTTTCACCATAAAGTGTATTTTGCATGCATTTTAGCGTTTTGGTATATAACGAGCTCAAATACACTTAAAGGCAAGTTCTTGTTAAAAATTGGTTTTATTCCAGTGTAATGTGATTGCCCTGCTAACACGCTCAAAAACACTCAAAAGACATTTTTCTGGTAATGTCATTTTTTTCCCACATAAAGCTGGTTTCGCATGTAATTTAGGGTTTTGGTAACTAAGGATGTGAAAAGCACTCAAAATACACGCATTAAGTAAGATGGTTTTGTTTCTCAATTAAGAGTGTTGTTCCAGAGTTTCAGCATTTTGGAATGTAAGAAACTTCTCTATATACACAAGTTTTTGCGTTTTTTGCCTTGTAGTTCTTGTGAAACTATAAAACACTCATTATACACGTTCCTCGTAATGTTCTTTTGCTTCCCAGTATAGAGTGCTTTCCATCCATTTTCGTGTTTTTTGTAGGTAACCATTTCAAAAATGCTCAAAATATACCTTTTTGGTAATGTTATTTCATTTCTTCATATTGGTTGGTTTGCATCCGTTTTAGCGTTTTTCTATGTAAACCACCGATAAGACACGTTTTCAGTAATTTTGTTTTGGATTCCCATATAGATTGACTTCCATGTTATTTATCGTGTTGGTTCCTAACATGCTGAAAAACACTCATAAGACCGTTTTCTGGCAAAGACATTTAATTTCCCCATATATGTGGCTTTGCATGCACTTTACGGGTTTGGTACATAGCAGTCCGATAAAAGCTAAATTTAACTATTTGGATAATGTTTTTATTTCACATAATTTCCTGAATTTTGCCCGAATTTTGGCATCTCGGTACCTGTGAAGATGAATAAGAAAGAAAAAAAATATTGTATTTTTTTTTCATTTATTTTTTGTTTCTCAATAAAGAGTGTTATTTGTGGCTTTTAGCTTTTTGGTAATTAATGAACTTAAAAACACTTATAATACACGTTTCTCGTAATCTCCTTTCGTTTCCCAAAAAAAGTGTTCTTTGCATGTATTTTAGCGTTTTTATATGCAACATGATCAAAAACACTCAAAATACATGTTTTTGGTAAAGTTATTCTGTTTCACCATAAAGAGTGTTTTCAATGCGTTTTAGTGTTTTGGTATATAAGGAGCTCAAAAACACTTAAAGGCAAGTTCTTGGTAAAAATTCGTTTTCCTCCAATGTAATGTGATATCCCTCTTTTTTAGTGCTTTATTGCCTATCACGCTCAAAAACACTCAAAAGACACTTTTCTGGCAAAGTCATTTTTTTTATCCCGCAAGTCTATTTTTGCATGCAATTTGGGGTTTTGGTAACTAAGAATGTTAAAAGCACTCAAAATACACGCATTTATTAAGGTTTTTCTGTTTCTCAATTAGGAGTGTTATACATGAGTTTTAGCATTTTTGTATCTAGGAAACCTCTCCATATACACGAGATTTTGCGTTTTTTCCCTTGTGGTTCTTTTGAACTATAAAACACTCATGATACACTTTTCTTGCAATGTCCTTTTGTTTCCCAATATAGGGTGCTTTACATCAATTTTCGCGTTTTTTTTTGTAGGTAACAAGCTGAAAACACTCAAAATATATCTTTTTAGTAACATTTTTCTTATTCTTGATATTGGTTGCTTTGCATCCGTTTTAGCGATTTTCTACGTAAAACACTGAGAAGACACGTTTTCAGTAACTTTGTTTTGGACTCCCATATAGAGTGAGTTCCATATTATTTATCATTTTGGTGCCTAACATGCTAAAAAACACTCAAAACACAGATTTCTGGTAAAGTCGTTTAATTTCTTCATATAGGAGGCTTTGCATGCACTTTAGGGTTTGGTACATAACAATCCGAAAAAAAAGCTGAAATTAACTTTTTTGATAATATTTTTTTATTATATGATTGCCCTGAATTTTCCCAGAATTTTGGCATATCGGTACCTATGAATATGAATAACAAAAAAAAAATTCCTATTTTTTAATTTTTTTTTGTTTTTTATTTTCTAAATAAAGAGTGTTATTTGTGGGTTTTAGCTTTTTGGTACTTAAGGAACTTAAAAAACACTCATAATACACGTTTCTCGTAATGTCCTTTTGTTTCCCAAACATAATGTTCTTTCCATGTATTTAAGCGTTTTTATAGATAACATGATTAAAAACACTCAAAATACATGTTTTTGGTAATGTTATTCTGTTTCTCCATAAAGTTTGTTTTGCATGCGTTTTAGCGGTTTGGTATTTAAGCAGCTCAAAAACACTTAAAGGCAAGTTTTTGGTATAAATTAGTGTTATTCCAATGTAATATGTTTGCCCTGCTTTTTAGTACTTTGCATTTTGGATACCAAAATTGCCTATCACGCCGAAAAACACTTAAAAGACCCTTTTCTGGTAATGACATTTTTTTCTCACATAAAAGTTATTTCGCATGCAATTTGGGGTTTTGGTAACTGAGAATGTGAAAAGCACTCAAAATACACGCATTTAGTAAGGTTGTTCTGTTTCTCAGTTAAGAGTGTTATTCATGAGTTTCAGCATTTTGGTATCTAGGAACCTTCTCCATATACACGAGTTTTTGTGTTTTTTTGCCTTTTGGTTCTTTTGAACTATAAAAAAAAAAACTCATAATACACATTTGCCAAAAACGTGCATTTTGAATGTTTTTCAGCTTATTTCGTACCAATACGCAAAAAATCATCCATTTCACCCTTTATAAGGTAAAGAGACGACATTCCCAGAAAAAATGTTATTTCGGGGCTTTTCAACGTTAGCACCAAAACTCTAAAGAGCATGGAAGACACTCTATATAAAAATCAAAACAACATTATCAAAATGGTGTCTTTTGAGTGTTTTTGAGCTTCTTACGTTCCAAAATGCTAAAACGCGTGCACAATAGCCCTTATCGGGAGACATTACCAAAAAACGTATGATTTAAGCGTTTTCCAGCTTTTTAGAAACCAAAACGCCTATATGAATGTGCTAATCACGTGATTCAGTATTTTATTACCAAAGAAGCTCAAAAACACTTATAATATACGTTTTTGGTAATGTTGTTCTGTTTTTTTTATATTCTGTATAGATTGTTGTATCTAACATGAGGAAAAATCCCATATGTTTGGTTAATTTGTGTGCATTTTGGCGTTCTTTTTTTTTGGTTCTTTTAAAACTATAAAACACTCATTATACACGTTTCTCGTAATGTCCTTTTGTTTCCTAATATAGAGTGCTTTATATCCATTTTTGCATTTTTTTGTAGGTAACAAGCTCAAAAATACTCAAAATATATCTTTTTGGTAATGTTATTCTATTTCTTCATAAAGGTTGGTTTGCATCCGCTTTAGCGTGTTTCTACGTAAAACACTGAAAAGACACGTTTTCAGTAATTTTCTTTTGGATTCACATATTGACTGACTTCCATATTATTTATCGTTTTAGTGCCTAACATGCTGAAAAACACTGAAAAGATAGGTTTCTGGTAAAGTCGTTTAACTTCCCTATATAGGTGGCTTTGGATGCACTTTAGGGTTTGGTACATAACAATCCGAAAAAAAGCTATAAAATAACTCTTTTGGTAATGTTCTTTTTTCCACATAAATTCCCTGAAATTTGGCAGAATTTTGGCATCTCGGTACCTATAAGGATAAATAACAAAAAAATAAAAAATAAATAAATAAATAAAAAATCCAATTTTTAAAATTTTTTGTTAATTATTTTTTTTTATCTAAATAAAGAGTGTTATTTGTGGGTTTTAGCTTTTAGGTACTGAAAAAAATAAAAAAAAAAAACACTCATAATACACGTTTCTCGTAATGTCCTTTCGTTTCCCAAACATAAAGTTCTTTGCATGTATTTAAGCGTTTTTATAGATATCATGATCAAAAACACTCAAAATACATGTATTTGGTAATATTATTCTGTTTCTTTATAAAATGTATTTTGCATGCATTTTAGCGTTTTGGTATGTAAGGCGCTCAAAAACACTTAAAGGCAAGTTCTTGGTAAAATTTGGTTTTATTCCCATGTAATGTGATTGACCTTCCTTTTAGTGCTTTATTGCGTAACACGTTCAAAAACACTCAAAAGACATGCAAGGCCTCGCATATGAGGAAATTAAAGACCTTACCAGAAATCTGTCTTTTGAGTGTTTTTCAGCATGTTAGGCACCAAAACGATAAATAATAAAGAACTCACTCTATGTGGAGTTCAGGAAATTATATGAAATAAGAACATTATAAAAAAAGTTAAATTTATCTTTTTTTTCGGACTGTTATGTACCAAACCCCTAAAGTGCATGCAAAGCCACCTATATGGAAAAATTAAACCTCTTTGCCAAAAAACTGTCTGATGAGTGTTTTTCAGCATGTTAGAACCAACACGATAAAACCCAAGGAAGTCAATCTATATAGGAATCCAACACACAATTACTGAAAACGTGTCTTTTCGGAGTTTTACGTACATTAACTCTAAAATGGATGCAAACCAACCAAAATGAAGATATAGAATAACATTACCAAAAAGGTATATTTTGAGTGTTTTTGAAATTGTTACCTACAAAAAACGCGAAAATGGATGGAAAGCACTCTATATTGGGAAGCAAAAGGACATTACGAGAAACGTGTATAATGAGTGTTTTATAGTTTAACAAGAACCACAAGGCAAAAAACGCAAAAACTCGTGTATATAAAGAAGTTTCTTACATTCCAAAATGCTGAAACTCATGAATAAGACTTTTAATTGAAAAACAGAACTATCTTACCAAATGTGAGTATTTTGAGTGTTTTTCACATTCTTAGTTACGAAAATCCGAAATTACAAGTGAAATTAGTTTTTTGTTGGAAAAAAATGACATTACCAGAAAAGTGTCTTGTGAGTGTTTTAGAGCGTGATATACAACAAAGCACTAAAAAGCAGAACAATCACATTACGTGGGAATAAAACCAACTTTTACCAAAAATATGCCTTTAAGTGTTTTTAATTCCTTACATAACAAAACGCTAAAACGCATGCAAAACACCCTTTATGGAAAAACAAAATAATATTACCAAAAGCATGAAATTTAAGTGTTTTTGATCATGTTACCTATAAAAACGCTAAAATACATGCAAAGAACCCTATGTTTGTGAAACGAAAGGATATTTCGAAAATTGTGTATAATGAGAGTTTTTAGGTTCCTTAAGTACCAAAAAGCTAAAACACACAAATAACACTCTTTATAGAGAAAAAAAAAAAATAAAACAAATGAATACAAAATTTTTTTTTTTTTTGTTATTCATCTTCATAGGTACCGAGATGCCAAAATTCTGGCAAAATTCAGGGAAATTAGGTAAAGAGAAAAAATTATAAAAAAAAAAATAATTATAGCTTTTTTCCGGAGTTATGTACCAAACCCTAAGGTGCATGCAAAGCCACCTATATGGGAAAATTACACAATTTTACCAGAAATCTGTACCAGAATCAATTTCAACAAAATTACTGAAAACGAGTCTTTTCAGAGATTTACGAAAAAAGCTAAAACAGATGCAAACCAACCAATGTGAAGAAATAGAATAACATTACCAAAAAGATATATTTTGTGTGTTTTTATGCTTGTTACCTACAAAAAATGCAAAATGGATGGAAAACACTCTATATTAGGAAACAAAAGAACATTACGAGAAACGTGTATAATTTGTGTTTTATTTTTTAACAAGAACCACAAGGCAATAAACGCAAAAACTTGTGTATCTAGAGAAGTTTCTTACATACAAAAATGATGAAATGCATGAACAACACTTTTAATCGAGAAACAGAACTACCCTACCAAATTGTGCATTTTGAGTATTTTTTCATATTCATAGTTACGAAATTGCCAAATTACATGCGAAACTAGCTTTATGTGGGAAAAAAATGACATTACCAGAAAAATGTCTTTTGAGTGTTTTTATGCGTGATATGCAACAATGCCCTAAAAAGCAGAACAATCACATTACTTGGGAATAAAACCAACTTTTACGAAGAACTTGCCTTTAATTGTTTTTTAACTCCTTACATACCAAAACGCTAAAACGCATGTAAAAACACCCTTTATGGAGAAACAGAATAACATTATCAAAAATATGTATTTTGAGTGTTTTTGATCATGTTACCTATAAAAACGCTTAAATACATGTAAAGAACCCCATGTTTGTATAAGAAAAGGACATTACGAAAATCATGTATTATGAGTGTTCCTTAAGTACCAAAAAGCTAAAACTCACAAATAATACTTTATAGAGAAAAAAAAATCTTCATAGGTACCGAGATACCAAATTCTGGAAAAATGCAGGGAAATTTTGGAAAAAAAAATCATTATGAAAAAAAATATCTTAGCTTTTTTCCGGAGTTATGTTCCAAAACCTGAAGTGCATGCAAAGCCACCTATATGGAGAAATTACTCGAATTTACCAGAAACCTGTCTTTTGAGTGTTTTTTTCAGCAATTTCAACAATATTACCGAAAACGTGTCTTTTCAGTGATTTATGTAGAAAAACGCTAAAACGAATGCAAACCAACCAATATGAAGAAATAGAATAACATTACCAAAAAGATATATTTTTATGTGTTTTTGAACTTGTTACCAACAAAAAATTTCGAAAATGGATGAAACGCTCTCTATATTAGGAAAGAAAAAATCATTACAAGAAATGTGTATAATGAGTGTTTTATAGTTTCACAAGAACTACAAGGCAAAAAACTCAAAAACTCGTGTACATAAAGAAGTTTCCTACACACCAAAATACTGAGACTCATGAATAACACTTTTAATTGAGAAACAGAACTACCTTACCAAATGTGTGTATTAAAGAAGTTTCTTACATAAAAAAAATACTGAAGCTCATGAATAACACTTTTAATTAAAAAACAGAACAACCTTACTAAATGCTTGTATTTTGAGTGTTTTTCACATTTTTAGTTACCAAAACCCCAAATTCCATGCGGGAAAAAAATAATATTACCAGAAAATGTCTTTCGAGTGTTTTTGAGAGTGTTAGGCAATAAACCACTAAAAAGCAGGGCAATCACATTACATGGGAATAAAACCAACTTTTACCAAGAACTTGCTTTTAGGTGTTTTTGAGCTCATTACATACCAAAACGCTAAAATGCATGCAAAACACCTTTTATGGACAAAAAGAATAACATTACCAAAAACATGTATTTAAATACATGCAAAGAACCTTATGTTTGGGAAACGAAAGGACATTACGAGAAATATGTATTATGAGTGTTTTTAAGTTCCTTAAGTATTAAAAAGCTAAAACCCACAAATAACTCTCTTTATTTAGAAAAAACTAAATAAATAAAAAATGAAAAAAAATAGTATTTATTTATTTATTTATTTATTTATTTTTTGTTAATCATCTTCATAGATATTGAGATGCCAAAATTCTGGGGAAATTCCGGGCTATTATATGATAAAAGAAAATTATCAAAAAAGTAATTTTAGTTATTCTTTTTCGGACTGGTATATACCAAACCCTAAAGTGCATGCAAAGCCTCCTATATGAGGAAATTAAACGACCTTAAAAAAAATCTGTCTTTTGAGTGCTTTTCAGAATGTTAGGCACCAAAAAGATAAATAAATAAGGAACTCACTTTATATGGGAATCCAAAACAAAATTACTGAAAACGTGTCTTCCCAGTGTTTTACGTAGAAAAACGTATGGATGCAAATGGATGCAAACCAACCAATATCAAGAAATAGAAAAAACATTACCAAAAAGGTATATTTTGAGTGTTTTTGAGCTTGTTACCTACAAAAAAATGCTAAAATTGATACAAAGCACTCTATATTGGGAAACAGAGGGACATTGCGAGAAAAGTGTATAAAGACTGTATTATAGTTCAAAAGAACAACAAGGCAAAAAACGCAAAAACACGTGTATATGGAAAAGTTTCCTATATACTAAAATGATGAAACTCATGAATAACACTCTTAATTGAGAAACAGAACAACCTTACCAAATTCGTGTGTTTTGAGTGTTTTTTCACATTCTTAGTCACTAAAAACGCAAATTTCATGCGAAACCAGATTTATATGGGAAAACATGACATTTCTAGAAAATATCCTATGAATGTTTTTGAGCGTGATAGGCAATCAAGCACTAAAAAGCAGGGCAATCACTATTCATTGGAATAAAACCAATTTTTACCAAGAACTTGCCTTTAAATGTTTTTGAGCTCCTTATATACAAAACCGCTAAAACGCATGCAAAACAAACTTTATGGAGAAACAGAATAACATTACCAAAAACATGTAATTTGTGTGTATTTTATCATGTTATCTCTAAAAAACGCTTAAATACATGCAAAGAACATTATGTTTGGGACACAGAAGGACATTACGAAAAACGTGGATTATGAGTGTTTTTTTTAAGTTCCCTAAGTACCAAAAAGCTAAAATCCACAAATAACACTCTTTATTTAGAAAAAAAAAGGAATTTTTTTATTTTCATCTTCATAGGTACCGAGATGCCAAAATTCTGGGAAAATTCAGGAAAATTTTATGAAACAAAGAATATTATCAAAAAAGTTAATTTTACCTTTTTTTTTCGGAATGTTATGTACCAAACCCTAAAGTGCATGCAAAGCCTCTTATATGAGGAAATTAAACGACCTTACCAGAAATCTGTCTTTTGAGTGTTTTCAGCATGTTAGGCACCAAAACGATAAATAATAAGGAACTCACTCTATATGGGAATCCAAAACAAAATTACTGAAAATGTATCTTCTCAGTGTTTTACGTAGAAAAACGCAAAAACTCGTGTATATAAAGAAGTTTCTTAGATACAAAAATGCTGAAACTCATGATTAACACTCTTAATTGAGAAACAGAATAACTTTACTAAATGCGTGTATTTTCAGTGCTTTTCACCTTTTTAGTTACCAAAATCCCAAATTGCATGGGAAACCAGCTTTATGTAAGAAAAAAAAATGACATTACGAGAAAAGTGTCTATTGAGTGTTTTTAAGCGTAATAGGGAATAGAGCACTAAAAACCAGGGGAATCACTTTACATGGCAATAAAATAAATTTTTACGAAGAACTTGCCTTTAAGTGTTTTCAGGTCCTTATGTACTAAAACGCTAAAACGCATGCAAAACACACTTTATGGAAAAAGAGAATAACACTACCAAAAACATACATTTTGCATGTTTTTGGCAAAATTTGGGCAAAATTCAAGAAATTAAGAGTCAATTATCAAAAAAGTTAATTTTACCTTTTTTTTCGTACTGTTATGTACGAAACCCTAAAGTGCATGCAAAGCAGCCTATATGGGGAAATTAAACGTCTTTGCCAGAAAACTGTCTTATGAGTGTTTTTCAGCTTGTTAGGCACCATGACGGTAAATAACATGGGAATCTAAAACAAAATTACTGAAAACGTGTCTTTTCGGTGTTTTACGTAGAAAAACGCTTAAACGGATGCAAAACCAACCAATAAGAAGAAATAAAACTACATTACCAAAAAGGTACATTTTGAGTGTTTTTGAGCTTGTTACCTACAAAAAAACGCGAAAATGGATGCAAAGCACTCCCTATTGGGAAACAAAAGGACATTACGAGAAACGTGTATAATGAGTGTCTTATTATTTTTGAGCAAAAGAACTTGTGGTTCACAAGAACTACAAGGCAAAAAACGCAAAAAATTCGTGTATATAAAGAAGTTTCTTAGATACCAATATGCTGAAACTCATGAATAACAATATTAATTGAGAAACAGACTAACCTTACCAAATGCGTGTATTTTGAGTGTTTTTCACATTCTTAGTTAGCAAAACCCTAAAATAGAACGCGAATCTATGTTGGAAAAAAAAATGACATTACCAAAAGTGCCTTTTGAGTGTTTTTGAGCGTTTTAGACAATAAATTATAAAAAAAAAAAAACAGGGCACATTACATGGGAATAAAACCAACTTTTACCAAGAACTTGCCTTGAAGTGTTTTTGACCTCCTTACAAACCAAAACGCATGCAAAAAACTCCTTAATGGAGAAGCAAAATAACATTACTAAAAACATGTGTTTTAAGTCCTTTTGATCATGTTATCTATAAAAACGCTTAAATACATGCAAAGAACCCTATGTTTGGGAAACGAAAGGACATCACGAGAAACATGTATTAGGGCCGTTTTTAAATTCCTTAAGTAACAAAACGTTAAAACCCATAAATAACACTCTTTATAGAGAAAAAATAAATAAAAAAATAGCTTTTTTATATTGATTTTCATAGGTACCAAGATGCCAAAATTCTGCCAAAATTCAGAGAATTTATGTGGAAAAAAGAACATTATCAAAAAAGTCAATTATAGCTCTTTTTCGGATTTTTATGTTCCAAACCCTAAAGTGCATGCCACCTATATAAGGAAGTTAAACGACTTTACCAGAAACCTGTCTTTTCAGTGTTTTCCAGCATGTTAGGCACCAAAACGATAAATAATATGGAAGTCAGTCAATATGTGAATCCAAAACAAAATTACTGGAAACGTGTCTTTTCAGTGTTTTACGTAGAAAAACGCTGAAACAGATGCAAACCAACAAATATGAAGAAATAGAATAACATTACCAAAAAGGGTTTTTTAGCTTTTTACCTACAAAAGACGCGCAAATGGATGGAAAGCACTCTATATTGGGAAGCAAAAGGACATTACGAGAAACGTGTATAATGAGTGTTTTATAGTTTCACAAGAACCACAATGCAAAAAACGCAAAAACTCGTGTATATAGAGAAGTTTCTTACATACCAAAACGCTAAAACTCATGAATAACACTTAATTGAAAAACAGAACTACCTTACCAAATGTGTGTATTTTGAGTGTTTTTCACATTCTTAGTTACGAAAATCCCAAATTACATGCAAAACTACCTTTATGGGGGAAAAAAAATGAAATTACCAGAAAAGTGTCTTTTGAGTGTTTTTTTTTAGCGTTATATGCAACAAAACACTAAAAAGCAGAACAATCACATTACATTGGAATAAAACCAAATTTTACGAAGAACTTGCCTTTAAGTGTTTTTTAACTCCTTACATACCAAAACGCTAAACACATGCAAAACAACCTTTATGAAGAAACAGAATAACATTACGAAAAACATATATTTTGATTGTTTTTGATAATGTTACCTATAAAATCGCTTAAATACATGCAAAGAACCCTATGTTTGTGAAACGAAAGGACATTACGAAAATCGTGTATTATGAGTATTTTTAAGTTCCTTAAGTACCAAAAATCTAAAACCCACAAATAACACTCTTTATAGAGAAAAAATAGATTTTTTTTTTGTTATTCATCTTCATACGTAACGAGATGCCAAAATTTTGAGAAAATTCAGGGAAATTATGTGAAAAAAAAACATAAAAAAAATGATTTTAGCTTTTTCCGGAGTTATGTACGAAACCCGGAAGTGCATGCAAAGCCACCTATATGGGGATATTACACGACTTTACAAGAAACGTGTCTTTGGGTGTTTTCAGCAATTTCAACAGTATTATTGAAAACGTGTCTTTTCAGTTTTAGCGTAGAAAACTAAAACGGATGCAAACCAACCAATATGAAGAAATAGAATAACATTACAAAAAAGTTGAGTGTTTTTGAGCTTGTTACCTACAAAAAACGCAAAAATGAATGCAAAGCAGTCTATATTGGGAAACAAGAGGATATTACAAGAAAATTGTATAATGAATGTATTAATAGTTTTCAAAAACCATAAAAACGCAAAACTCGTATATATGGAGAAGTTTCTTAGATACCAAAATGCTGAAACTCATGAATAACACTCTTAATTGAGAAACAGAACAATTTTAGGATGTGAGTGTATTTTGAGTGTTTTTTTTTCACATTCTTAGTGGTCCAACCCCAAATTACATGCGAAACTGTGGAAAAAAAAAGAAATTACTAGAAAAGTGTCTTTTTAGTGTTTTTCAGCGTGTTAGGCAATAAAACATTAAAAAGCAGGGCAATCACATTACATGGGAATATAACCAACTTTTACCAAGAATTTGCCTTTAAGTTTTTTTGAGCTCCTTACATACTAAAACGCTAAAACCCATGGAAAACACCGTGTGGAAAAACAGAATAACATTATCAAAAACATGTATTTTGAGTGTTTTTGAGCTTGTTACCAATAAAAACGCCTAAATACATGCAAAGAACCCTATGTTTGGGAATAAAAGGACTTTACGAGGAATGTGTATTATGAGTGTTTATAAGTTCATTAAGTACCAAAAATCTAAAACCCACAAATAACACTCTTTATACAGAAAAAAATAAATAAAAATAAATTTAAAAAATAACATTTTTTTTATTGATCTTCATAGGCAACGAGATGCCAAAATTCTGGCAAAATTCAGGAAAATTACGTGAAAAAAGAATATTATGAAAGAGGTTAATTTTAGCTTTTTTTTCGGACTGTTATATACCAAACCCTAAAGTGTATCCAAAGCCACCTATATAGGGAAATTAAACGACTTTACAAGAAACCTGTCTTTTGAGTGTTTTTCAGCATGTTAGGCATCAAAACGATAAATAACATGGAAGTCACTCTATATGGGAATCCAAAAATTACTGAAAACGTGTCTTTTCTGTGTTTACGTAGAAAAACGCTAAACACGGATGGAAACCAACCAATATGAAGAAATAGAATAACATTACCAAAAAAGTATATTTTGAGTGTTTTTGATCATGTTACCTATAAAAACGCTTCAATACATGTAAAGAACCTTATCTTTAGGAAACAAAAGGACATTACGAGAAACGAGTATTATGAGTGTTTTTACGTTCCTTAAGTACCAAAAAAGCTTAAACCCACAAATAACACTCTTTAGAGAGAAAAATTAAATAAATGAAAAAATACCATTTTTTTTTTATTGATCTTCATAGGTAACGAGATGCCAAAATTCTGGCAAAATTCAGGGAAATTATGTGAAAAAAGAATATCATAAAAGTTAATTTTAGCTTTTTTTCAGACCGCTATCTACCAAACCCTAAAGTGCATGTAGAGCCACCTATATGGGGAAATTAAACGACTTTACCTGAAACCTGTCTTTTGCCTGTTTTTCAGTATGTTAGGCACCAAAACAATAAATAATATGGAAATCACTCTGTATGGGAATCCAAAACAAAATTACTGAAAACGTGTCTTTTCAGTGTTTTACGTAGAAAAACGCTAAAAAGAAAGCAAATCAACCAATATCATGAAATAAGATAATATTAGAAAAAAAGGTATTTTTTGTGTTTTGAGCGAAAATGGATGCAAATCTCTCTATATTGGGAAACAAAAGGACATTTAGAGAAAAGTGTATAATGATTGTTTTATAGTTTCACAAGAACCAAAAGACAAAAAACGCAAAAACTCGTGTATATTGAGAAGTTTCTTACATACCAAAATGCTAAAACTCATGAATAACACTTTTAATTGAGAAACAGAACTACCTTACAAAATGTATGTATTTTGAGTGTCTTTCACATTCTTAGTTACGAAAATCCCAAATTACATGCGAAACTAACTTTATGTGAGAAAAAAATGACATTATCAGAAAAGTGTCTTTTGAGTGTTTTTGAGCGTGATATGCAAAAAAAGCACTAAAAAGCAGAATAATCACATTATATAGGAATAGAACTAACTTTTACGAAGAACTTGCGTTTAAATGATTTTAACTCCTTACATACCAAAACGCTAAAACGCACGCAAAACACCCTTTATGGAGAAACAGAATAACATTACCAAAAACATGTATTTTGAGTGTTTTTGATCATATTACCTATAAAAATGCTTAAATACATGCAAAGAACCCTATGTCTGTGAAATGAAAGGACATAAAAAAAGAATTAGCTTTTTTCTGGAATTATGTACCAAACCCAGAAGTGCATGCAAAGCCACCTATATGGGGAAATTACACGACTTTACCAGAAATCTGTCTTTTGAGTGTTTTTCAGATATTTCAACAATATTACTAAAAACGTGTCTTTTCAGTGATTTACGAAGAAAAACCCTAAAACGGATGCAAACCAACCAATATGAAGAAATAGAATAACTTTACCAAAAAGATATATTTTGAGTGTTTTTCAACTTGTTACCTAGAAAAAATGCGAAAATGGATGGAAAGTACTCAATATTGGGAAACAAAAGAACATTACGAGAAACGTGTACAATGAGTGTTTTATAGTTTCATACGAACCACAAGGCAAAAAACTCAAAAAACTAGATATTACCAAAAAATTGTCTTTTGAGTGTTTTTGAGCGTGATATGCAACAAAGCACTAAAAAGCAGAACAATCATATTACATGGGAATAAAACCAACTTTTACGAAGAACTTGCCTTTAAGGTTTTTTTTTTAACTCCTTACATACCAAAACGCAAAAACGCATGCAAAAACACCCTTTTATGGAGAAACAGAGTAACATTACCGAAAACATGTATTTTGAGTGTTTTTGATCATGTTATTTATAAAAACGCTTAAATACATGCAAAGAACCTTATGTTTGGGGATCGAAAGGACATTACGAGAAACGTGTATTATGAGTGTTTTTAATTTCCTTAAGTACTAAAAAAGCTAAAACCCACAAATAAAGCTCTTTATAGAGAAAAAAAATAAATAAATACATTTTTTTTTTTGTCATTCATCTTCATAGGTACTAAGATGCAAAAATTCTGGTAATATTCTTTGGGAATCGAAAACAAAATTACTGAAAACGTGTTTTTTCGGTGTTTAACGTAGAAAAACGTTAAAACGGATGCAAACCAACCAATATGAAGAAATACAATAACATTACCAAAAAGGTATATTTTGAGTGTTTTTGAGCTTGTTACCTAGAAAAAACGCGAAAATGAATGGAAAGCACTCCCTATTGGGAAAGAAAAGGACATTACAAGAAACGTCTATAATGAGTGTCTTTTCATATTCGGGCAAAAGAACTTGTGGTTCACAAGAACCACACGGCAAAAAGCGCATAAAGTCGTGTATATAAAGAAGTTTCTTAGACACCAAAATGCTGAAACTTATTGATAACAGTCTTAATTCAGAACCAGAACAACATTACCAAATTTTGAGTGTTTTTTTCACATTCTTTGCAAAACCTCAAATAGCATGTGAAACTAGCTTTATGAGGGAAAAAAATGACATTACCAGAAGTGCGTTTTGAGTGTTTTTGAGCGTGTTAGGCAATAAAGCACTAAAAAGCAGGGCAATCATATTACATTGGAATAAAACCAACTTTTACAAAGAACTTGCCTTGAAGTGTTTTTCAGCTCCTTACATACCAAATCGCTAAAACGCATGCAAAACACTCCTTTATGGAGAAGCAGAATAAAATTACCAAAAACAAGTGTTTTTGAGTGTTTTTTTTATCATGTTACCTATAAAAACGCTTAAATACATGCAAAGATCCCTATATTTGGGAAACGAAAGGACATTACGAGAAATGTGTTTCATGAATGTTTTTAAGTTGCTTAAGTACCAAAACGTTAAAACCTACAAATAACACTTTTTATTAAGAAAAAATTTAAATAAATAAAAAAATAGCATTTTTATTTTTATGTTATTCATGTTAATAGGTACCAAGATGCCAATATTCTGCCAAAATTCAGGGAAATTATGTCGAAAAAAGAACATTATTGGAAAAGTTAATTATACCTTTTTTTTTGGAGTTATATACCAAACCATAAAGTGTATGCAAAGCCACCTATTTGGGAAAATTTAACGTCTTTACAAGAAACCTGTCTTTTGAGTGTTTTTACGCATGTTAGGCACCAAAACGATATATAATATTAAAGTCACTCTATATGGAAATCCGAAACAAAATTATTGAAAACGTGTCTTTTAAAAGATTTACGTAGAAAATCGCTAAAATGGATGCAAACCAACCAATATGAAAAAATAGAATAATATTACCAGAAAAATATATTTTGTGTGTGTTTGAGCTTGTTATATAAAAAAAAAAACGCAAAAATGGATGCAAAGCACTGTATATTAGGAAAAAAAGATATAACGAGAAACGTGTATAATGAGTGTTTTATAGTTTCACCAGAATCACAAGGCAAACAACGCAAAAATTCGTCTGTGTAGAGAAGTTTCTAAGATACATAAATGCTGAAACACTCTTAATCAAGAAACAGAACAACCTCACTAAATGCGTGTATTTTGAGTGTTTTTTTTTACATTCTTAGTTAGCAAAACCGCAAATTCCATGCGAAACTAACTTTATGTTGGAAAAAAATGACATTACCAGAAAAAGTGTCTTTGAGTGTTTTTGAGCGTGTTAGGCAATAAAGCACTAAAAAGCAGGGCAATCACATTACATGGGAATAAAACCAACTTTTACGAAGAACTTGCCTTTTAGTGTTTTTGACACGCATTTAATAAGGTTGTTCTGTTTCTTAATTAAGAGTGTTATTCATGAGTTTCAGCATTTTAGTATTTAGGAAGCTTCTCCATATACACGAGTTTTTGCGTTTTTTGCCTTGTGTTTTTTTTGAACTATAAAACACTTATTATACACTTTTCTTGCAATGTCCTTTTCTTTCCCAATATAGAGTGTTTTGCATCAATTTTCGCGTTTTTTGTAGGTAAAAAGCTCAAAAACACTCAAAATATACCTTTTTGGTAACGTTTTTCTATTTCTTGATATTGGTTGGTTTCCATCCGTTTTAACGTGTTTCTACGTAAAACACTAAGAAGACACGTTTTCAGTAACTTTGTTTTGGATTCCCATATAGAGTGAGTTCCTTATTATTTATCGTTTTTGTGCCTAACATGCTAAAAAACACTAAAAACACAGATTTCTGGTAAGGTCGTTTAATTTTGCATGCACTTTAGGGTTTGGTATATAACAGTCCGAAAAAAAAAGCTAAAATCAACTTTTTTGATAATTTTCTTTTATCACATAATTGCCCTGAATTTTTCCTGAATTTTGGCATCTCTGGCATTCCATTTCTGGAATTTCTGCATTTGGCACCTTTGAAGATGAATAACAAAAAAAAAAAAAAAATATTTCTTTTATTTTTTTATTTTTTTTTATTTTATTTTTTTTAAATAAACAGTGTTATTTGTGTGTTTTAGCTTTTTGGTACTTAAGGAACTAAAAAAAACACTCATAATACACGCTTCTCGGAATGCCCTTTTGTTTCCCAAACATAATGTTCTTTGCATGTACTTAAGCGTTTTTAAAGATAACATGATCAAAAACACTAAAAATACATGTTTTTGGTATATGTTATTCTGTTTCTCCATAAAGTTTGTTTTCCATGCGTTTTAGCGGTTTGGTATATAAGGGGTTAAAAAATTCTTCGTAAAAGTTGGTTTTATTCCCATGTAATATGATCGTTCTTATTTTTAGTGCCTAACATGCTGAAAAACAATGAAAAGACAGGTTTCTGGTATGGTCGTTTAACTTCCCTATATAGGTGGCTTTGCATGCTGTTTAGGGTTTGGTACATAACAATCCAAAAAAAAAGCTATAATTAACTTATATGATAATGTTATTTTTTCCACATAAATTCCCAGAATTTTGGCAGAATTTTGGCATCTCGGTACCTATGAAGATGAATAACAAAAAAAAAAAAATCCCATTATATTATTTTTTTATTCATTATATTTTTTTTGTAAAGAGTGTTATTTGTGGGTTTCAGCTTTTTGGGACTGAAGGAACTTAAAAATCACCCATAATACACGTTTCTCGTAATGTTTTTTCGTTTCCCAAACATAAGGTTCTTTGCATGTATTTAAGCGTTTTTATAGATAACATGATCAAAAACACTAAAAATACATGTATTTGGTAATGTAATTCTGTTTCTCCATAAAATGCATTTTGCATGCGTTTTAGCGTTTTGGTACGTAAGGAGCTCAAAAACACTTAAAGGAAAGTTCTTGGTAAAATTTGGTTTTATTCCCATGTAATGAGATTGCCCTGACTTTTAGTGTTTTATTGCGTTACACGCTCAAAATCACTGAAAAGACATGCAAAGTGTCCCATATGAGGAAATAAGAGACCTTACCAGAAATCTGTCTTTTGAGTGTTTTTCTGCATATTAGGCACCAAAACGATAAATAATAAGGAACTCACTCTATGTGGGAATCCAAAAGAAAACTACTGAAAATGTGTCTTCTCAGTGTTTTACGTAGAAAAACGCTAAAACTGATGCAAACCAACCAATATCAAGAAGCAGAAAAACATTACCAAAAATGTAAATTTTGAGTCTTTTTGAGCTTGTTACCTACAAAAAAAAGCTCAAAAAATTGATACAAAGCACTCTATATTGGGAAACAAAGGGACATCGCGAGAAAAGTGTATAATAAATGTTTTATAGTTCAAAAAAACCACAAGGCAAAAAACGCAAAAACTCGTGTATATGCTGAAACTCATGAATGAACTCTTAATTGAGAAACAGAGCAACCTTACTAAATGCGTGTCAAAAACACTAAAAGGCAAGTTCTTCGTAAAAGTTGGTTTTATTCCCATGTATTGTGATTGCCCTGCTTTTTAGTGCTTTATTGCCTAACACGCTCAAAAACATTCAAAGACACTTTTATGGTAATGTCTTTTTTTTTCCCACATAAACCTAGTTTCGCATGGAATTTGTGGTTTTGATAACTAACAATGTAAAAAAAATCACTCAAAATTCACGCATTTAGTAACGTTGTTCTGTTTCTTGATTAAGAGTGTTATTCATGAGTTTCATTATTTTGGTATCCTAGAAACTTCTCCATACAGTCGAGTTTTTTCGTTTTTTGCCTTGTGATTCTAGTGAGACTACAAAACACTCATTATACACGTTTCTCGTTATGTCCTTTCTTTTCCTTATATAGAGTGCTTTGCACCCATTTTCGCGTATTTTTTTTTTTTATATAACAAGCTCAAGAACACACAAAATATAGTTTTTTGGTAGTTAGTTTGCATGCGTTTTAGCGTTTTTTACGTAAATTTTTTAAAAGACATGTTTCCAGTAATTTTGTTTTGGATTTCCATATAGAGTGACTTTCATACTATTTATCGTTTTGGTACATAACATGCTTTTTGGTGCCTTTTGCTTCCCTATATAGAGTGCTTTCCATCTATTTTCGCGTTTTTTGTAGGTAACAATTTCAAAAACACTCAAAATATACCTTTTTGGTAATGTTATTCTATTTCTTCATTTTGGTTGGTTTGCATTCTTTTTAGCGTTTTCTACGTAAAACACCGAAAAGACACGTTTTCAGTAATTTTGTTTCGGATTCCCATATAGATTGACTTCCATGTTATTTATCGTGTTGGTTCCTAAAATGCTGAAAAACACTCATAAGACCGTTTTCTGGCAAAAACGTTTAATTTCCCTATATAGTTAGCTTTGCATGCACTTTAGGGTTTTGGTACATAACAGTCCGAAAAAAAAGCTAAATTTAACTTTTTTTATAATGTTCTTATTTCACATAATTTCCTGAATTTTGCCCGAATTTTTGCATCTTAATACCTGTGAAGATGAATAAGAAAGAAAAAAAAAACTATTTTTTATTGATTTATTGTTTCTCAATAAAGAGTGTTATTTGTGGATTTTAGCTTTTTAGTAATGAATAAACTTAAAAACACTCATAATACACATTTCTCGTAATCTCCTTTCGTTTCCCAAAAATAGTGTTCTTTGCTTGTATTTAAGCGTTTTCATTTGTAACATGATCAAAAACACTCAAAAAACATGTTTTTGGTAATATTATTCTTTTTCACCGTAAAAAGTGTTTTGCATGCCTTTTAGTGTTTTGGTATATAAGGAGCTCAAAAACACTTAAAGGCAAGTTTTTGGTAAAAATTTGTTTTCCTGAAATGTAATGTGATTGCCCTCCTTTTTAGTGCTTTATTACCTACGAGTATCACGGTCAAAATACTCAAAAGACGCTTTTCTGGTAAAGTCATTTTTTTTCCCACAAATCTATTTTCGCATTGAATTTGGGGTTTTGGTAACTAAGAATGTGAAAAGCACTTAAAATACACGCATTTATTAAGGTTGTTCTGTTTCTCAATTAGGAATGTTATACATGAGTTTAGCATTTTTGTATCTAGGAAACCTCTCCATATACACGAGATTTTGCGTTTTTTGCCTTATGGTTCTTTTGAACTATAAAACAATCATTATACACTTTTCTTGCAATGTCCTTTTGTTTCCCAATATAGAGTGCTTTGCATCAATTTTCGAGTTTTTTATAACAAGCTCAAAAACACTCAAAATATCACTTTTTAGTAACGTTTTTCTATTTCTTGATATTGGTTGCTTTGCATCCGTTTTAAAGTTTTTCTACGTAAAACACTGAGAAGACACGTTTTCAGTCACTTTGTTTTGGATTCCTATATACAGTGAGTTCCTCATTATTTATCGTTTTGGTGCCTAAAATGCTAAAAAAAAAAAACACTCAAAACACAGATTTCTGATAAGGTCGTTTAATTTCCTCATATAGGAGGCTTTGCATGCACTTTAGGGTTTGGTACATAACAGTCCGAAAAAAAAAGCTGAAATTAACTTTTTTGTTAATATTCTATTATCATATGATTGCCCTGAATTTTCCCAAAATGTTGTTCTCTCAGTACTATGAAGATGAATAAGGAAAAAAAAAAATTCCTATTTTTTATTTTTATTTTCTAAATAAAGAGTGTTATTTGTGGATTTTAGCTTTTTGGTACTTAAGGAACTTAAAATAACACTCATAATACACGTTTCTCGTAATGTCCTTTTGTTTCCCAAACATAATGTTCTTTGCATGTATTTAAGCATTTTTATAGCTAACATGATCAAAAACACTCAAAATACATGTTTTTGGTAATGTTATTCTGTTTCTCCATAAAGTTTGTTTTGCATGCGTTTTAGCGGTTTGTTATATAAGGAGCTCAAAAACACTTAAAGGCAAGTTTTTGGTATAAATTGGTGTTATTCCAGTGTAATATAATTGCCCTGCTTTTTAGTGCTTTATTGCCTCTCACGCTCAAAAACACTTAAAAGACACTTTTCTGGTAATGTCATTTTTTTCTCACATAAAGATGGTTTTGCATGCAATTATGGATTTTTGGTAACTAAGAATGTGAAAAGCACTCAAAATACACGCATTTAGTAAGGTTGTTCTGTTTCTCAATAAAGAGTGTTATTTATGAGTTTCAGCATTTTGGTATCTAGGAACCTACTCCATATCCACGAATTTTTGTGTTTTTTGCCTTTTGGTTTGTTTGAACAATAAAAAACTCATTATACACTTTTCTTGCAAATTCTTTTTGTTTTCTAATTTAGAGTGCTTTGCATCAATTTTCCCATTTTTTGTAGGTAACAAGCTCAAAAACACTCAAAATATACCTTTTTGGTAATGTTTTTCTATTTCTTGATACTGGTTGGTTTCAATCCGTTTTAGCGTTTTTCTACGTAAAACACTGAAAAGACACGTTTTGAGCAATTTTGTTTTGGATTCTCATATAGAGTGAGTTCCTTATTACTTATGATTTTGGTGCCTAATATGCTGAAAAACACTCAAAAAACAGATTTCTGGTAAGGTCATTTAATTTCCTCTTATAAGAGTCTTTGGATGCACTTTATGGTTTGGTATATAACAGTCCGAAAAAAAGGAAAAATTATTTTTTTTAATAATTTTTTTTTATCATATAATAGCCCTGAATTTTCCCAGAGTTTTGGCATCTCGGTACCTATGAAGATGAATAACGAAAAAAAAATCCTATTTTTTTATTTTCTTACTTTTTTTCTAAATAAAGTGTTATTTGTGGGTTTTAACTTTTTGGTACTTAAGGGACTTAAAAACACTTAAAATACACATTTTTCGTAATGTCCTTTCGATTTCCAAACCTAAGGTTCTTCGTATGTAATTAAGAGTTTTTATAGATAACATGATGAAAACCCTCAAAATATGTTTTTGGTAATTTTATTCTGTTTCTCCATAAAAGGTGTTTTGCATGCGTTTTAACGTTTTGGTATGTAATGAGCTCAAAAACATTTAAAGGCAAGTTCTTGGTAATAGTTGTTTTTATTCCCATGTAATGTTATTACCCTGCTTTTTAGTGCTTTATTGCCTAACACGCTCAAAAACACTCAAAAGACACTTTTCTGGTAATATTTTTCTTCCCCACATAAAGCTAGTTTTGCATGGAATTTTGGGTTTTGGTAACTAAGAATGTGAAAAAAAAACTCAAAACACAGGCATTTAATAAGGTTGTTCTATTTCTTAATTAAAAGTGTTATTCATGAGTTTCAGCATTTTGGTGTGTAAGAAACTTCTTTCACACACATTTGGTAAGGTATGTCTGTTTCAAAATTAAAAGTGTTATTCATGAGTTTCAGCTTTTTGGTATGTAAGAAACTTCTTTATGTACACGAGTTTTGAACTTTTTACCTTGTGGTTCTTGTCAAACTATAAAACACTCATACATTTTTCTCGTAATGTCCTTTTCTTTGCCAATATAAAGTGCTTTCCATCCATTTTTTCATTTTTTGTAGGTAACAAGCTCAAAAACACATAAAAATATATCTTTTTGGTAATGTTATTCTATTTCTTCATATTAGTTGGTTTACATCCGTTTTAGCGTTTTTCTACGTAAATCACTGAAAAGACACGTTTTCAGTAATATTGTTGATATTGCTGAAAAACACTCAAAAGACAGGTTTCTGGTAAAGTCTTGTAATTTCCCCATATAGGTGGATTTGCATACACTTCAGGGTTTATACATAACTCCGAAAAAAAGCTAAATTTTTTTTTTTTTTTTTACAAAATTTCCATGAATTTTGCCAGAATTTTGGCATCTCGGTAACTATGAAGATGAATAACAAAAAAAAATTCTCTCTATAAAGAGTGTTATTTGTGGGTTTTAGCTTTTTGGTACTTAAGTAACTTAAAAACACTCATAATACACGATTTTCGTAATGTCCTTTTGTTACACAAACATAGGGTCCTTTAAATGTATTTATGCGTTTTTATAGGTTGCATGATCAAAAACACTCAAAATACATGTTTTTGGTAATGTTATTCTGTTTCTCCATAAAGTGTGTTTTCCATACGTTTTAGAGATTTGGTATGTAAGGAGTTGAAAAACACTTAAAGGCAAGTTTTTCGTAAAAGTTGGTTTTATTCCCATGTAGAGTGATTGTTCTGCTTTTTAGGGCATTGTTGCATATCACGCTCAAAAACACTAAAAATACACTTTTTTGGAAATGTCATTTTTTTTTTTCCCACATGAAGGTAGTTTCGCATGTAATTTGGCATTTTCGTAACTAAGAATGTGAAAAATACTCAAAATACACAATATGGTAAGGTAGTTCTGTTTATTGATTAAAAGTGTTATTCATGCATTTCATCATTTCGGTTTGTAAGAAATTTCTCTATATACACGAGTTTTTGTGTTTATTGCCTTGTGGTTGTTTTAAAACTATAAAACACTCATTATACACGTTTCTCGTAAAGTCCTTTTGTTTCCTAATATAGAGTGCTTTATATCCATTTTTGCATTTTTTGTAGGTAACAAGCTCAAAAACACTCAAAATATATCTTTTTATTAATGTTATTCTATTTCTTCATATAGGTTGGTTTGCATCCGCTTTAGTGTTTTTCTACGTAAAACACTGAAAAGACACGTTTTCAGTAATTTTGTTTTGGATTCACATATTGACTGACTTCCATATTATTTATCGTGTTGGTGCCTAACATGCTGAAAAACAATGAAAAGACAGGTTTCTGATCAAGTCGTCTAACTTCCCTATATAGGTGTCTTTGCATGCACTTTAGGGTTTGGTACTTAATCCGAAAAAAAAAAGCTGTAATTAACTTTTTTCCACATAAATACCCTGAATTTTGGCAGAATTTTCGCATCTCAGTACCTATAAGGATTAGTAACAAAAAAAAATCCCATTTTTTTTATTTCTTTTGTTTATTATTTTTTTTTCTAAATAAAGAGTGTTATTTGTGGGTTTTAGCTGTTAGGTATTGAATGAACTTAAAAAAAACACTCATAACACACGTTTCTCGTAATGTCCTTTCGTTTCCCAAACATAAGGTTCTTTGCATGTATTTAGGTGTTTTTATAGATAATATTATCAAAAACACTCAAAATACATGTATTTGGTAATAATATTATGTTTCTCCATAAAATGTATTTACAGACGTTTTAGCGTTTTGGTACGTAAGGAGCTCAAAAACACTTAAAGGCAAGTTCTTGGTAAAATTTGGATTTATTTCCATGTAATGTTGTTTTTTTTTCGGACTATTATGTACCAAACCCCTAAAGTGCATGCAAAGCCACCTATATGGGGAAATTAAACGTTTTTGCCAGAAAACGGTCTTATGAGTGTTTTACAGCATCTTAGGAACCAACACGATAAATAATATGGAAAACAATCTATATGGGAATCCAAAAGAATATTACTAGAAACGTGTCTTTTCGGTGTTTTACGTAGAAAAACGCTAAAACGGATGCAAACCAACCAATATGAAGGAATATAATAACATTACCAAAAAGGTATATTTTGAGTGTTTTTGAAATTGTTACCTACAAAAAACGCGAAAATAGATGGAAAGCTCTCTATATTGGGAAGCAAAAGGACATTACGAGAAACGTGTATAATGTGTGTTTTATAATTTCACAAGAACTACAAGGCAAAAAACTCAAAAACTCGTGTATGTAGAGAAGTTTCTTACATTCCAAAATGCTGAAACTCTGGAACAACACTTTCAATTGAGAAACAGAACAATCTTACTAAATGCGTGTATTTTAAGTGCTTTTCACATCCTTAGTTACCAAAACCCCAAATTGCATGCGAAACCAGCTTTATGTGGGAAAAAATGACATTACCAGAAAAATGTCTTTTGAGTGTTTTTGAGCGTTTTAGGCAATAAAGCACTAAAAAGCAGGGCAATCACATTACATTGAAATAAAACCAATTTTTAACAAGAACTTGCCTTTAAGTGTATTTAAGCTCCTTATATACCAAAACACTAAAATGCATGCAAAATGCACTTGATGGTGAAACAGAATAACATTACCAAAAACATGTATTTTGAGTGTTTTTGATTATGTTACCAATAAAAACGCTTAAATACATGCAAAGAACCCTATTTTTGGGAAACAAAAGGGCATTACGAGAATCGTGTATTATGAGTGTTTTTAAGTTCATTAAGTACGAAAAAGCTAAAAGCCACAAATTACACTCTTTATTGAGAAAAAAATAAATAAATAAATAGAAAAATACGATATTTTTTTTTCATTCTTATTCATCTTCACAGGTAAGGAGGTGCCAAAATTCGGGCAAAGTTCAGGAAATTATATAAAAAAAGAACATTATCAAAAAAGTTACATTTAGCTTTTTTTTTGGACTGTTATGTATCAAACCCCTAAATTGCATGCAAAGCCACCTATATGGGGAAATTAAACGTCTTTGCCAGAAATCTGTCTTATGAGGGTTTTTCAGCATGTTAGGAACCAACACTATAAAACCCAAGGAAGTCAGTCTATATGGGAATCCAAAACAAAATTACTGAAAACGTGTCTTTTTGGTGTTTTACGTAGAAAACGCTAAGACGGATGGAAACCAAACAAAATATAGAAATAGAATAACATTATCAAAAATGTATATTTTGAGTGTTTTTGAAATTGTTACCTACAAAAAACGCGAAAATGGATGGAAAGCACTCTATATTGGGAGGCAAAAGGCACCAAAAAGCGTGTTAGGCACCAAAACGATAAATAATATGAAAGTCACTCTATATGGAAATCCAAAACAAAATTACTGGAAGCGTGTCTTTTAAAAGATATACGTAGAAAAACGCTAAAACGGATGCAAACCAACCAATATGAAGAAATACAATAACATTACCAAAAAATATATTTTGTGTTTTCTTGAGCTTGTTACATAAAAAAAAACGCGAAAATATATGCAAAGCACTCTATATAAGGAAAAAAAAAGGACATAACGAGAAACGTGTATAATGAGTGTTTTGTAGTTTCACCAGATTCACAAGGCAAACAACGCAAAAACTCGACTATATGGAGAAGTTTCTAAAATACCAAAATACTGAAACCCATGAATAACACTCGTAATGAAGAAACAGAACAACCTTACTAAATGCGTGTATTTTAAGGGTTTTTTTACATTCTTAGTTACCAAAACCCCAAATTCCATGCGAAACTAGCTTTATGTGGGAAAAAAATGACATTAGCAGGAAAGTGTCTTTGAGTGTTTTTAAGCGTGTTAGGCAATAAAACACTAAAAAGCAGGGCAATCACATTACATGGGAATAAAACCAACTTTTACGAAGAACTTGCCTTTTAGTGTTTTTGACACGCATTTAGTAAAGTTGCTCTGTTTCTCAATTAAGAGTGTTATTTATGAGTTTCAGCATATACACGAGTTTTTGCGTTTTTTGCCTTGTGGTTTTTTTGAACCATAAAACATTTATTATACACTTTTCTCGCAATGTCCCTTTGTTTCCCAATATAGAGTGCTTTGTATCCATTTTCCCGTTTTTTGTAGGTAACAAGCTCAAAAACACTCAAAATATACATTTTTGGTAATGTTTTTGTGCTTGATATTGGTTGGTTTGTATAAGTTTTAGCGTGTTTCTACGTAAAACACTGAAAAAGACACGTTTTCCCTAATTTTCTTTTGGATTCCCACATAGAGTGAGTTCCTTATTATTTATCGTTTTGGTTCCTAACATGCTGAAAAACACTCAAAAGACAGATTTCTGGTAAGGTCTTTAATTTCCTCATATGGGACGCTTTGTATGTCTTTTCAGGTTTTGGACGGAATAAACCATTAAAAGCCAGAGCAATCACATTACATGGGAATACAACCAAATTTTACCAAAAAACTTTCCTTTAAGTGTTTTTGAGCTCCTTACGTACCAAAACGCTAAAACTCATGCAAAATACATTTTATGGAGAAACAGAATTACATTACCAAATACATGTATTTTGAGTGTTTTTGATCATGTTATCTATAAAAACGCTTAAATACATGCAAAGAACCTTATGTTTAGGAAAAGAAAGAACCACGAGAAACGTGTATTATGGGTGATTTTTAAGTTCCTTCAGTACCAAAAAGCTAAAACTAAAAAATAACACTCTTTAGAAAAAAAATATATAATGAATAAAAAAATAATAAAATGGGATTTTTTTTTTGTTATTCATCTTCATAGGTACCGAGATGCCAAAATTCTGCCAAAATTCAAGGAATTTATGTGGAAAAAAGAACATTATCATATAAGTTAATTATAGCTTTTTTTTCGGATTTTTATGTACCAAACCCTAAACAGCATGCAAAGCCACCTATATAGGGAAGTTAAACGACTTTACCAGAAACCTTTTTTCATTGTTTTTCAGCATGTTAGGCACCAAAACGATAAATCATTTGGAAGTCAGTCAATATATGAATCCAAAAGAAAATTACTGAAAACGTGTCTTTTCAGTGTTTTACGTAGAAAATCGCTAAAGCAGATACAAACCATCCTATATGAAGAAATAGAATATGTTATTCTAAATAGAATATGTTATTCTATTTCTTCATATAGGATGGTTTGTATCCGCTTTAGCGATTTTCTACGTAAAACACTGAAAAGACACGTTTTCAGTAATTTTCTTTTGGATTCATATATCGACTGACTTCCAAGTGATTTATCGTTTTGGTGCCTAACATGCTGAAAAAAAAATATATATTTTGAGTGTTTTTGAGCTTGTTACCTACAAAAAATGCAAAAATGAATGTAAAGCATTCTATATTACGAAACAAAAGGACATTACGAGAAACGTGTATAATAAGTGTTTTATAGTTTTAAAAGAACCACAATAAACGCAAAAACTCGTATATATAGGGAAATTTCTTACATACCAAAATGAATCAATACATGAATAACACTTTTAATAGATAAACAGAACTACCTTACCAAATTGTGTATTTTCAGTGTTTTTCCCATCGTTAGTTACGAAAATGCCAAATTACATGCGAAACTAGCTTCATGTGGGAAAAAAATGATATTACCAGAAAAGTGTCTTTTGAGTGTTTTTCAGCGTGATATGGAACAAAGTACTAAAAATAAGAACGATCATATTACATGAGAACAAAACCAACTTTTACGAAGAAATTTTTAACCCCTTATATACCAAACCGCTAAAACGCATGGAAAACAAACTTTATAGAGAAACAGAATAACATATACCAAAAGCATGTATTTTTAGTGGTTTTGATCATGTTATCTTTAAAAACGCTTAAGTACAATCAAAGAACATTATGTTTGGGAAACAAAAGGAAATTACGAGAAGCGTGTATTATGAGTGTTTTTTTTAGTTCCTTAAGTACCAAAAAGCTAAAACACACAAATAACACTGTTTATTTAAAAAAAAAATGAAAAAAAAATAAATAAAAAATAAAATAAATATTTTTTTTTTTTGTTATTCATCTTCAAAGGTGCCAAATGCCAAAAGTCCAGAAATATAATGCCAGAGATACCAAAATTCTGGGAAAATTCAGGGCAATTATGTGATAAAAGAATATTATCAAAAAAGTTAATTTCAGCTTTTTTTTCGGACTGTTTTATACCAAACCCTAAAGTGCATGCAAAATTAAATGACCTTACCAGAAATCTTTGTTTTTAGTGTTTTTTAGCATGTTGGGCACAAAAACGATAAATATTAAGGAACTCACTCTATATAGGAATCCAAAACAAAGTTACTGAAAACGTGTCTTCTCAGTGTTTTACGTAGAAACACGTTAAAACGGATGGAAACCAACCAATATCAAGAAATAGAAAAACGTTACCAAAAAGATATATTTTGAGTGTTTTTGAGCTTTTTACCTACAAAAAACGCGAAAATTGATGCAAAACACTCTATATTGGGAAAGAAAACGACATTGCAAGAAAAGTGTATAATAAGTGTTTTATAGTTCAAAAAAACCACAAGGCAAAAAACGCAAAAACTCGTGTATATGGAAAAGCTTCCTAAATACTAAAATGCTGAAACTCATAAATAACACTCTTAATTAAGAAACAGAACAACCTTACTAAATGCGTGTCAAAAACAATAAAAGGCAAGTTCTTCGTAAAAGTTGGTTTTATTCCCATGTAATGTGATTGCCCTGCTTTTTAGTGCTTTATTGCCTAACACGCTCAAAAACACTCAAAGACACTTTTCTGGTAATGTCATTTTTTTCCCACATAAACACTCAAAATACACACATTTGGTAAGGTAGTCCTATCTTTCAATTAAAAGTGTTATTCATGTATTCAGGATTTTGGTATGTAAGAAACTTCTCTATATACACGAGTTTTTGCGTTTTTTGCCTTGGTTCCTGTGAAATTATAAAACACTCATTATACAAGTTTCACGTAATGTTCTTTTGTTTCCCAATATAGAGTGCTTTCCATCCATTTTCGCCTTTTTTGTAGGTAACAAGCTGAAAATCTCTCAAAATATATCTTTTTGGTAATGTTATTCTATTTCTTCATATTGGTTGGTTTGCATCCGTTTTAGCGTTTTTCTTCGTAAATCACTGAAAAGACACGTTTTCAGTAATGTTGAAATTGCTGAAAAACACTCAAAAGACAGATTTCTGGTAAATTCGTGTAATTTCCCCATATAGGTGGCTTTGCATGCACTTCTGGGTTTGGTACATAATTCCGGAAAAAAGTTAAATTTTTTTTATAATGTTTTTTTTTTTACATAATTTCGCTTAATTTTGCCTGAATTTTTAAATCTTTATACCTATGTAGATGAATAAAAAAAAATCTATTTGTTTTAGTTCTTTATTTTTTCTCTATTTGTGGGTTTTAGTTTTTTGGTACTTAAGGAACTTAATAATAATCATAATACACGATTTTCGTAATGTCCTTTCGTTTCACAGACATAGGGTTCTTTGCATGTATTTAAGCGTTTTTATAGGTAACATGATCAAAAACACAAAATACATGTTTTGGTAATGTTATTCTGTTTCTCCATAAAGGGTGTTTTGCATGCGTTTTAGCGTTTTGGTATGTAAGGAGTTAAAAACACTTAAAGGCAAGTTATCACGCTCAAAAACACTCAAAAGACACTTTTCAGATAATGTCATTTTTTTTCCCACATGAAGCTAGTTTCACATGTAATTTGGGATTTTCGTAACTAAGAATGTGAAAAACACTCAAAATACACACATTTGGTAAGGTAGTTCTGTTTCTCAATTAAAAGTGCTATTCATGAGTTTTAGCGTTTTGGTATATAAGAAACTTCTCTATATACACGAGTTTTTGCGTTTTTTGTCTTGTGGTTCTTGTGAAACTATAATACAATCATTATACACGTTTCTCTAAATGTCCTTTTGCTTCCCAATATAGAGTGCTTTCCAAATATTTACGCGTTTTTTGTAGGTAAAAAGCTCAAAAACACTTTTTGGTAATGTTATTCTATTTCTTCATATTTGTTGGTTTGCATCCGTTTAGCGTTTTTCTACGTAAAACACTGAAAAGACTTGTCTTCAGTAATTTTGTTTTGGATTCACATATTGACTGACTTCCATATTATTTATCGTTTTGGTGCCTAACATGCTGAAAAACACTGAAAAGACAGGTTTCTGGTAAAGTCGTTTAACTTCCTTATATAGGTGGCATGCACTTTAGAGTTTGGTACATAAAAATCCGAAAAAGAGCTATAATTAACTTTTTTTGATAATGTTCTTTTTTCCAGATAAATTCCCTGAATTTTGGCAGAATATTGGCATCTTGGTACCAATGAAAATCAATATAAAAAAAGCTATTTTTATTTATTTATTTTTTTCTATAAAGAGTGTTATTTGTGGGTTTTAACGTTTTGGTACTTAAGGAACTTAAAAACGGTCCTAATACACGTTTCTCGTAATGTCCTTTAGTTTCCCAAACATAAAGTTCTTTGCATGTATTTAAGCGTTTCTGTAGGTAACATGATCAAAAACACTTAAAACACCTGTTTTTAGTAATGTTATTCTGCATCTCCATAAAGGAGTTTTTTGCATGCGTTTTAGCATTTTGGTTTGTAAGGAGGTCAAAAACACAAGGCAAGTTCTTGGTAAAAGTTGGTTTTATTCCCATGTAATGTGATTGCCCTGTTTTTTTTTTGTGATTTATTGTCTAACACGCTCAAAAACACTCAAAAGACACTTTTAGTAATGTCATTTTTTTCCAACATAGTTTCGCGTGCTCTTTCGGGTTTTTCTATGAATGTGAAAAACACTCAAAATACACGCATTTGGTAAGGTTGTTCTGTTTCTCATTTAATATTGTTATTCAAGAGTTTAAGCATTTTGGTATCAAAGAAACTTCTTTATATACACGAGTTTTTGCGTTTTTTGCCTTGTGGTTCTTGTGAACCACAAGTTTTTTTGCTCAAAAATAATAAAACACTCATTATACACGTTTCTCGTAATGTCCTTTTGTTTTCCAATAGCGAGTGCTTTGCATCCATTTTCGCGTTTTTTGTAGGTAACAAGGTCAAAAACACTCAAAATGTACCTTTTTGGTAATGTTATTTTATTTCTTCCTATTGGTTGGTTTGCATCCGTTTTAGCGTTTTTCTACGTAAAACACCGAAAAGACACGTTTTCAGTAATTTTGTTTTAGATTCCCATATAGAGTGACTTGCATGTTATTTACCGTTATGGTGCCTAACAAGTTGAAAAACACTCATAACAAAGTTTTCTGGCAAAGACGTTTAATTTCTCCATATAGGTGGCTTTGCATGCACTTTAGGGTTTGGTATATAACAGTACGAAAAAAAAACAGCTAAATTTAATTTTTTTGATAATGTTCTTATTTCACATAATTTCCTGAATTTTGGCCAAATTTTGGCATCTCGGTACCTGTGAAGATGAAAAAGAAAGAAAAAAATATCGTATTTTTTTATTTATTTATTTTTTTCTCAATAAAGAGTGTTATTTGTGGCTTTTAGCTTTTTGATAAATAATGATCTTAAAAACACTCGTAATACACGTTTCTCGCAATGTCCTTTAATTTCCTAAAAATCGGGTTCTTCGCATGTATTTAAGCGTTTTTATTGGTAACATGATCAAAAACACTCAAAATATATGTTTTTGGTAATGCTATTCTCTTTCTCCATAAAGTGTGTTTTGCATGCGTTTTAGCGTTTTGGTATATAAGGAGCTCAAAACACTTAAAGGCAAGTTCTTGGTAAAAATTGATTTTATTGCCATGTAAAGTGATTGCAATGCTTTTTAGTGCTTTATTGCCTATCAAGCTCAAAAACACTCAAAAGACACTTTTATGGTAATGTCATTTTTTCCCACATAAAGCTGGTTTTGCATGCAATTTGGGATTTTGGTAACTAAGAATGTGAAAAGCACTCAAAAAAACACGCATTTAGAAAAGTTGTTCTGTTTCTCAATTAAGAGTGTTATTCAGGAGTTTCAGCATTTTGGTATCTAGGAAACTTCTCCATATACACGAGTTTTTGCGTTTTTTGCCTAGTGGTTCTTTTAAACTATAAAACATTCATTATACACTTTTCTCGCAATGTCCCTTTGTTTTCCAATATAGAGTGCTTTGTATTAATTTTCGCGTTTTTTTTTTTTTAGGTAACAATATCGAAAACACTTAAAATATACCTTTTTGGTAATGTTTTTCTACTTCTTGATATTTGTTGGTTTCCATCCGTTTTAGCGTTTTTCTACGTAAAACACTGAGAAGACACGTTTCCAGTAATTTTGTTTTGGTTTGCCATATAGAGTGAGTTCCATATTATTTATCGTTTTGGTGCCTAACATGCTGAAAAACACTCAAAACACAGATTTCTGGTAAGGTCGTTAAATTTCTTCATTTGGGAGGCTTTGAGTGCACTTTGGTACATAACAGTCCGAAAAAAAGCTAATATCAACTTTTTTTTTATATAATATTGTCTTATCATACAATTGCCCTAATTTTTCCCGGAATATTTGCATCTCGGTACCTAACAAGGTGAATAACAAAAAAAGAAAAGAAAAACCTTTCATTTATTTATTTTATTTTATTTTATTTTATTTTTTTTTTTTGTTATTTGTGGGTTTTAGCTCTTTGGTAGTTAAGGAACTTAAAAACACTCATAATACACATTTCTCGTAATGTCCTTACGTTTCCCAAACATAAGGTTCTTTGCATGTATTTAAGCGTTTTTATAGATAACATTATCAAAAACACTCAAAATACATCTTTTTGGTAATGTTATTCTGGTTCTCCATAAAGTTTGTTTTGCATGCGTTTTAGCGGTTTAGTATATAAGGAGCTAAAAAACAGTTAAAGGCAAATTCTTGATAAAAATTGGTTTTATTGAAATATAATGTGATTGCCCCGCTTTTTAGTGCTTTATTGCCTATCAGGCTCAAAAAGACTCAAAAGACATTTTTCTCGTAATGTCATTTTTTTCTCACATAAAGCTGGTTTCGCATGCAATTTTGGGTTTTGGTAACTAAGAATGTGACAAGCTCTCAAAATACACGCATTTAGTAAGGTTGTTCTGTTTCTCAATTAGGAATGTTATTCATGAGTTTAAGCATTTTGGTATCTAAGAAACTTCTCCATATCCGCAAGTTTTTGCGTTTTTTGCCTTTTGGTTCTTTTGAACTATAAAACACTCATTATATACTTTTCTTGCAATGTCCATTTATTTCCTAATATAGAGTGCTTTGCATCAATTTTTTGCGTTTTTTGTAGGTAATAAGCTCAAAAACACTCAAAACATACCTTTTTAGTAATGTTTTTTTATTTTTTTTATATTGGTTAGTTTGCATACGTTTTAGCGTTTTTCTACGTAAAACACTGAGAAGACACGTTTTCAGTAGGTTTTTTTCCCATATAAAAGTGATTCCCATATAAAGTGAGTTATTTATTTATCGTTTTGGTGCCTAAAATTCTGAAAAACACTCAAAAGACAGATTTCTTTTAAGGTCGTTTAATTTCCTCATATAGGAGGCTTTGGATGCACTTTAGGGTTTGGTACATAACAGTTCGAAAAAAAAAAGTTGAAATTAAATTTTTTGATAATATTCTTTTATCACATAATTGCCCTGGATTTTCCCAGAATTTTGGCATCTCAGTACCTATGAATATGAATTACAAAAAAATAAAAAATCCTATTTTATTTTTATTTATTTATTTTTTATTTTCTAAATAAAGAGTGTTTTTTGTGGGTTTTTGCTTTTTGGTACTTAAGGAAGTTAAAAAAAACACTCATAATACACGTTTCTTGTAATGTCCTTTTGCTTCCCAAACATAATGTTCTTTGCATGTACTTTAGCGTTTTTATAGGTAACATAATCAAAAAACACTGAAAAAGCATGTTTTTGGTAATGTTATTCTGTTTCTCCATAAAGTTTGTTTTGCATGCGTTTTAGCGGTTAGGTATATAAGGGGTTAAAAAACACTTAAAGGCAAATTCTTCGTAAAAGTTGGGATTATTCCCATGTAATGTGATCGTTCTCCTTTTTAGTGATTTGTTGCATATCACGCTGAAAAACACTCAAAAGACACTTCTCTGGTAATGCCATTTTTTTTTTCCCAAATGATGGTAGTTTTCGCTTTACATCGATTTTTTGTATTTTTTGTAGGTAACAAGCTCAAAAACATTCAAAATATATCTTTTTGGTAATGTTATTCTATTTCTTCATATAGGATGGTTTATATCCGCTTTAGCGTTTTTCTAAGTAAAACACTGAAAAGACACGTTTTCAGTAATTTTCTTTTGGTTTCACATATTGACTGACTTCCATATTATTTATCGTTTTGGTGCCTAACATGCTGAAAAACACTGAAAAGACAGGTTTCTGGTAAAGTCCTTTAACTTCCTTATATAGGTGGCTTTGCATGCATTTGGTACATAATAATCCGAAAAAAAAGCTATAATTAACTTCTATGATAATATTCTTTTTTCCACATAAATTCCGTGAATTTTGGCAGAATTTTAGCATCTCGGTACCTATGAAGATGAATAACCCCCCAAAAAAATCCCTTTTTTTTTTATCTATTTATTTTTCTAAAGAGTGTTATTTGTGGTTTTAGCTTTTTGGTACTGAAGGAAATTAAAAATCACTCATAATACACGTTTCTCGTAATGTTCTTTCGTTTCCCAAAAATAAGGTTCTTTAAATGTATTTAAGCGTTTTTATACATAACATGATCAAAAACACTCAAAATACATGTATTTTGTAATGTTATTCTGTTTCTCCATAAAATGTATTTTGCATGCGTTTTAGCGTTTTGGTACATAAGGAGCTCAAAAACACCTAAAGGTAAGTTCTTGGTAAAATTTGGTTTTATTCCCATGTAATGTGATTGCCAATTCATTTAGGGCTTTATTGCTTAACACGCTCACAAACACTTAAAAGACATGCAAAGCCTCCCATATGAGGAAATTAAAGACCTAACAAGAAATATGTCTTTTCAGTGTTCTTCAGCATATTAGGCACCAAAACGATAAATAATAAGGAGCTCACTCTATGTGGGAATCCAAAAGAAAATTACTGAAAACGTGTCTTCTCAGTGTTTTACGTAGAAAAACGCAAAAACTGATACAAACCAACCAGTATCAAGGAGCAGAATAACATTACCAAAAATGTATATTTTGAGTGTTTTTGTGCTTGTTTCCTACAAAAAAAATCGCGAAAATTGATACAAAGCACTCTATATTGGGAAAAAAAGGGACATTGCGAGAAAAGTGTATAATGAATGTTTTATAGTTAAAAAAAAACACAAGGCAAAAAACGCAAAAATTCGTGTATATGCTGAAACTCTTGAATAACACTCTTAATTGAGAAACAGAGCAACCTTACTAAATGCGTGTCAAAAACACTAAAAGGCAAGTTCTTCGTAAAAGTTGGTTTTATTTTCATGTAATGTGATTGCCCTGCTTTTTAGTGCTTTATTGCCTAACACGCTCAAAAACAGTCAAAGACACTTTTCTTGTAATGTCATTTTTTTCCCACATAAAGCTAGTTTCGCATGGAATTTGGGGTTTTGGTAACTAAGAATGTAAAATAACACTCAAAATACACGCATTTAGTAAGGTTGTTCTGTTTCTTGATTAAGAGTGTTATTCATGAGTTTCAGTATTTTGGTATCTTAGAAACTTCTCCATATAGTCGAGTTTTTGCGTTTTTTGATTCTGGTGAAACTATAAAACACTCATTATACACGTTTCTCGTTATGTCCTTTTTTTTTTTTTTTACTTATATAGAGTGCTTTGCATATATTTTCGCATTTTTTTTATGTAACAAGCTCAAGAACACACAAAATATATGTTTTGGTAATGTTATTCTATTTCTTCATATTGGTTGGTTTGCATCTGTTTTAGCGTTTTTCTACGTAAATCTTTTAAAAGGCACGTTTCCAGTAATATTGCTTTGGATTTCCATATAGAGTGACTTTCATATTATTTATCGTTTTGGTGCCTAAAATGCTTTTTGGTGCCTTTTTCCTCCCAATATAGAGTGCTTTCCATCCATTTTCGCGTTTTTTATAGGTAACAATATCAAAAACACTTAAAATATACCTTTTTGGTAATGTTATTCTATTTCTTCATTTTGGTTGGTTTGCATCCGTTTTAGCGTTTTCTACGTAAAACACCGAAAAGACGCGTTTTCAGTAATTTATTTTTGGATTCCCATATAGATTGACTTCCTTGTGTTTTATCGTGTTGGTTCCTAACATGCTGTAAAACCCTCATAAGTAAGTTTTCTGGCAAAGACGTTATATTTCCCCATATAGGTGGATTTGCATGCAATTTAGGGGTTTGGTATATAACTCCAAAAAAAAAAGCTAAATGTAACTTTTTTGATAATGTTCTTTTTTTATATAATTTCCTGAACTTTGCCCGAATTTTGGCACCTCCTGACCTGTGAAGATAAATAAGAATAAAAAAAAAATATCGTATTTTTTTATTTATTTATTTATTTTTTCTCAATAAAGAGTGTAATTTGTAGCTTTTAGCTTTTTCGTACTTAATGAACTTAAAAACACTCATAATATACGTTTCTCTTAATGTCCTTTCCTTTCCCAAAAATAGGATTCTTTGCATGTATTTAAGCGTTTTTATTGGTAACATGATCAAAAACACTCAAAATACATGTTTTTGGTAATGTTATTCTGTTTCACCCTAGAGTGTATTTTGCATGCATTTTAGTGTTTTGGTATATAAGGAGCTCAAATACATTTAAGGGCAAGTTCTTGTTAAAAATTGGTTTTATTTCAATGTAATGTCATTGCCCTGCTTTTTAGTTCTTTATTGACTAACACGCTCAAAAACACTCAAAAGACATTTTTCTGGTAGACATTTTGTTCCCACATAAAGCTGGTTTCGCATGCAATTTGGGGTTTTGGTAACTAAGGATGTGAAAAGCACTCAAAATACACGCATTTAGTAAGATTGTTCTGTTTCTCAATTAAAAGTGTTGTTCCAGAGTTTCAGCATTTGGAATGTAAGAAACTTCTCTATATACACGACTTTTTCCGTTTTTTGCCTTGTAGTTCTTGTGAAACTATAAAACACTCATTATACACGTTTCTCGTAATGTCCTTTTGCTTCCCAATATAGAGAGCTTTCCATCTATTTTCGCGTTTTTTGTAGGTAACAATTTCAAAAACACTCAAAATATACCTTTTTGGTAATGTTATTCTATTCCTTCATATTGGTTGGTTTGCATCCATTTTAGCATTTTTCTACGTAAAACACCGAAAAAACACGTTTTTAGTAATATTGTTTTGGATTCCCATATAGATTCACTTCCATGTTATTTATCGTGTTGGTTCCTAAGATGCTGAAAAACTCTCATAAGACCGTTTTCTGGCAAAGACGTTTAATTTCCATATGCACTTTAAAGGTTTGGTACATAATAGTCCGAAAAAAAAAAAAACTAAACTTAAATTTTTTGATAATGTTCTTCACATAATTTCCTAAATTTTGCCCGAATTTTGGCATCTCGGTACCTGTGAAGATGAATAAGAAAAAAAAAATATCGTATTTTTTTTATTTATTTATTGTTTCTCAATAAAGAGTGTTATTTGTGGCTTTTAGCTTTTTGGTAATTAATGAACTTAAAAACACTCATAATATACGTTTCTCGTAATCTCCTTTCGTTTCCTAAAAATACAGTTCTTTGCATGTATTTTAGCGTTTTCATTGGTAACATGATCAAAAACACTCAAAATATATGATTTTGGTAATATTATTCTGTTTCACCATAAAGAGTGTTTTGCATGCGTTTTAGTGTTTTGGTATATAAGTAGCTCAAAAAACACTTAAAGGCAAGTTCTTGGTAAAAATTCGTTTACCTCCAATGTAATGTGATTGCCTTCCGTTTTAGTGCTTTATTGCCTATCACGCTCAAAAACACTCAAAAGACACTTTTCTGGTAAAGTCATTTTTTTTCCCCACAAATCTATTTTCGCATGCAATATGGGGTTTTGGTAACTAAGAATGTGAAAAGCACTTAAAATACACGCATTTATGAAGGTTGTTCTGTTTCTAAATTAGGAATGTTATACATAAGTTTCAGCATTTTTGTATCTAGGAAACCTCTCCATATACACGAGATTTTGCGTTTTTTGCCTTGTGGTTCTTTTGAACTATAAAACACTCATTATACACTTTTCTTGCAATGTCCTTTTGTTTTTCAATATAGTGTGCTTTGCATCAATTTTTGCGTTTTTTGTAGGTAATAAGCTCAAAAACACTCAAAATATACCTTTTTAGTAACGTTTTTCTATTTCTTTATATTGGTTGCTTTGCATCCGTTTTACCGTTTTTCTACGTAAAACACTGAGAAGACACGTTTTCAGTAACTTTGTTTTGGATCCCCATATAGAGGTGAGTTCCTTATTATCATCGTTTTGGAGCTTAACATGCTAAAAAACAATCAAAACACAGATTTCTGGTAAGGTCGTTAAATTTCTTCATATAGGAGGCTTTGCATGCACTTTAGGGTTTGGTACATAACAGTTCGAAAAAAAAAAAGCTGAAATTAACTTTTTTTTATAATATTCTTTTCGTAACTAAGAATGTGAAAAACACTCAAAAAACACACATTTGGTAAGGTAGTTCTGTTTCTCAATTAAAAGTGTTATTCATGCATTTCAGCATTTTGGTATGTAAGAAACTTCTCTATATACACGAATTTTTGCGTTTTTTGCCTTGTGGTTCGTGTGAAACTATAAAACACTCATTATACACGTTTTTCGTAATGTTCTTTTGTTTCCCAATATAGAGTGCTTTCCATCCATTTTCGCATTTTTTGTAGGTAACAAGCTGAAAAACATTCAAAATGTTAATGTATTTCTTCATATTGGTTGGCTTGCATCCGTTTTAGCGTTTTTCTTCGTAAATCACTTAAAAGACACGTTTTCAGTAGTATTGTTGAAATTGCTGGAAAAAACACTCAAAAGACAGATTTCTGGTAAAGTCGTGTGATTTCCCCATATAGGTGGCTTTGCATGCACTTCTGGGTTTGATACATAATTCCGGAAAAAAGGTAAAAATTTTTTTTTTATAATTTGTTTTTTACATAATTTCCCTGAATTTTGCCTGAATTTTGGCATCTTCATACCTATTTAGATGAATAACAAAAAAAAATGTATATTTTTAGTTATTTATTTTTTCTCTATTTGTGGGTTTTAGTTTTTTGGTACTTAAGGAACTTAAAAAACTATCATAATACACGATTTTCGTAATGTCCTTTCGTTTCACATGTATTTAAGCGTTTTTATAGGTAACATGATCAAAAACACTCAAAATAATGTAACAAAATAATGTATTAATGTAATTTGGGATTTTCGTAACTAAGAATGTGAAAAACACTCAAAATACACATATTTGGTAAGGTAGTTCTGTTTCTCAATTAAAAGTGTTATTCATGAGTTTTAGCATTTTGGTATGTAAGAAACTTCTCTATATACACGAGTTTTTGCGTTTTTTGTCTTGTGGTTCTTGTGAAACTATAAAACAATCATTATACACGTTTCTCTAAATGTCCTTTTTTCTTCCCAATATAGAGTGCTTTTACATCCATTTTGAAGAAATGAAGAAATATAAGAAATATGAAGAAATAGAATAACATTACCAAATATGTATATTTTGAATGTTTTTGAGCTTGTTACCTAAAAAAAAATGCAAAAATGGTTGCAAAGTATTGCAAAACAAAAGGATATTCTGAGAAACGTGTATAATGAGTGTTTTATAGTTCCACAAGAACCAAAAGGCAAAAAACGCAAAAACTCCTGTACCTAGAGAAGTTTCTTAGATACAAAAATGATGAAACTCATGAATAACACTTTTAATTGAGAAACTGAATTACCTTACAAAATGTGTGTATTTTGAGTGTTTTTCACATTCTTAGTTACGAAAATCACAAATTACATGCGAAACTAGCTAGTTTCCTAGATACCAAAATGCCGAAACTCATGAACAACACTCAAAATTGAGAAACAGAAAAACCTTACTAAATGCGTGTATTTTGAGTGCTTTTCACATTCTTAGTTACCCAAAACCCATTGATTGCGAAACCAGCTTTATGTAGTAAAAAAAAAAAAAACGACATTTTCAGAAAAGTGTCTATTGAGTGTTTTTGAGCGTGATAGGCAGTAAAGTACTAAAAAGAAGGGCAATCACATTACATGGGAATAAAATCAATGTTTACCAAGAAATTGCCTTTAAGTGTTTTTGAGCTCCTTATATACCAAAACGTTAAAACGCATGCAAACTATACTTTATGGAGAAACAGAATAACATTACCAAAAACATGTATTTTGAGTGTTTTTGATCATGTTACCAATAAAAACGCTTAAATACATGCTAGGAACCCTATTTGTGGGAAACGAAAGGACATTACGAGAAACGTGTATTATGAGTATTTTTAAATTCATTAAGTACCAAAAAGCTAAAAGCCACAAATAACTCTCTATTGAGAAAAAATAAATAAATAAATAAAAAAAAAATACGATATTTATTTTTCTTTCTTATTTATCTTCACAGGTACCGAGGTGCCAAAATTCAAGCAAAATTCATGAAATTTTCTGAAATAAGAACATTATCAAAAAAGTTAATTTTAGCTTTTTTTTTCGACTGTTATGTAGCAAACGATAAAGTGCATGCAAAGCCACCTATATGGGGAAATCAAACGTCTTTGCCAGAAAACTGTCTTATGAGTGTTTTTCAACTTGTTAGGCACCAAAACGATAAATAACATGGAAGTCACTCTATATGGGAATCCAAAACAAAATTACTGAAAACGTGTCTTTTCGGTGTTTTACGTAGAAAAACGCTAAAACGGATGCAACCCAACCAATATGAAAAAAAAAAATAGAATAATATTACAAAAAAACTATATTTTCAGTATTTTTGAGCTGGTTACCTACAAAAAAGGTGAAAATGGATGCAAAGCACTCCCTATTGCTAAAGAAAAGGACATTACGAGAAACGTGTATAATGAGTGTTTGTGGTTCACAAGAACCACAAGGCAAAAAGCGCAAAAACTTGTGTATATAAAGAAGTTTCTTAGATACCAAAATGCTGAAACTCATAAATAACAATCTTAATTGAGAAACAGAACAATCTTACCAAAAGCGTGCATTTTCATTGTTTTTCACATTGTTAGTTAGCAAAATCCCAAAAAGCATGCGAAACTAGCTTTATGTGAGAAAAAAATGACATTACCAGAAGTGTCTTTTGAGTGTTTTTGAGCATGTTTGGCAATAAAGTACTAGAAAGCAGGGCAATCACATTACATGGGAATAAAACCAACTTTGACCAAGAACTTGCCATTATGTGTTTTTGAGCTCCTTACATACCAAAACGCTAAAATGCATGCAAAACACTCCAGAAAAAAACATTACAAAAAACATGTGTTTTAAGTGTTTTTGATCATGTTACCTATAAAAACGCTTAAATACATTCAAAGAACCCTATGTTTGGGAAACGAAAGGACATTACGAAAAACGTTTATTATGACTGTTTTAAAGTTCCTTAAGTACCAACACGTTAAAACCCACAAATAACACTTTAAAGAGAAAAAAAAAAATAAAAAAGATTAAAAAATTCTGCCAAAATTCAGGAAATTTACGTGGAAAAAAAGAACATTATCAAAAGGGTTAATTATAGCTTTTTTTTCGGATTGTTATTTACCAAACCTTTAAGTGCATGCAAAGCCACCTATATGAGGAAATTAAACGACTTTGCCAGAAACCTGTCTTTTCAGTGTTTTTCAGTATGTTAGGCACTAAACCGATAAATAATATGGAAGTCAGTCAATATGTGAATCCAAAACAAAATTACTGAAAACGTGTCTTTTCAGCGTTTTACGTAGAAAAAACGCTAAAACGGATGCAAAGCAACGAATATGAAGAAATAGAATAACATTACCAAAACGTGTTTTGGGGCTTTTTACCTAGAAAAAAAAACGCGAAAATGGATGTAAAAGCACTCTATATTGGGAAGAAAAGAGGACATTTAGAGAAACGTGTATAATGATTGTTTTATAGTTTCACAAGAACCACAAGAAAAAAAAACGCAAAAACTCGTGTATATAGAGAAGTTTCTTACATACCAAAATGCTAAAACTCATGAATAACACTTTTAATTGAGAAACAGAACTACCTTACCAAATGTGTGTATTTTGAGTGTTTTTCACACTTTTAGTTACGAAAATCCCAAATTACATTTATACATCCTTTTGTTACATTATTTTGAGTGTTTTTGATCATGTTACCTATAAAAACGCTTAAATACATGCAAAGAACCCTATGTCTGTGAAACGAAAGGACATTACGAAAATCGTGTATTATGATTGTTTTTAAGTTCCTTAAGTAACAAAAAACTAAAACCCACAAATAGAGAAAAAATAAATAACTAAAAAAATAGGTTTTTCTTTTTTTGTTATTCATCTAAATAGGTATGAAGATGCCAAAATTCAGGCAAAATTCAGGGAAATTATGTAAAAAACACATTGTAAAAAAAATTTTTTTAGCTTTTTTCCGGAATTATGTACCAATCCCAGAAGTGCATGCAAAGACACCTATATGGAGAAATTACACGACTTTACCAGAAATCTGTCTTTTGAGTGTTTTTTCCAGCAATTTCAACAATACTACTGAAAACGTGTCTTTTAAGTGATTTACGAAGAAAAACGCTAAAACGGATGCAAGCCAACCAATATGAAGAAATACAATAACATTACCAAAAAGATATATTTTGAGTGTTTTTCAGCTTGTTACCTACAAAAAATGCGAAAATGAATGGAAAGCACTCTATATTGGGAAACAAAAGAACATTACGAAAAACGTGTATAATGAGTGTTTTATAGTTTCACACGAACCACAAGGCAAAAAACGCAAAAATTCGTGTATATAGAGAAGTTTCTTACATACCAAATGCTGAAATGCATGAATAACACTTTTAATTGAGAAACAGAACTACCTTACCAAATATGTGTATTTTGAGTGTTTTTCACATTCTTAGTTACGAAAATCCCAAATTACATGCGAAACTACCTTTATGTGGAAAAAAAAATGACATTACCAAAAAAAATGTCTTTTTAGTGTTTTTGAGCCTGATATGCAACAAAGCACTAAAAAGCAGAACAATCACATTACATGGGAATAAAACCTTTTACGAAAACTTTTACGAAGAACTTGCCTTTAAGTATTTTTTAACTCCTTACATACCAGATTGCTAAAACGCATGCAAAACACCCTTTATGGAGAAACAGAATAACATTACCAAAAACATGTATTTAGAGTTTTTTTTTATCATGTAACCTATAAAAACGCTTAAATACATGTAAAGGACCCTATGTTTGTATAACAAAAGGACATTACGAAAATCGTGTATTATGAGTGTTTTTAAGTTCCTTAAGTACCAAAAAGCTAAAACCCACAAATAACACTCTTTATAGAGAAAAAAAAAATATTTTTTTTTTGTTATTCATCTTCATAGGTACCGAGATGCCAAAATTCTGGCAAAATTCATGGAAATTTTGTAAAAAAAATCTTTATAAAAAAAAATAATTTTAGCCATTTTCCGGAGTTATGTACAAACCCTGAAGTGCATGCAAATCCACCTATATGGGGAAATTTCACGACTTTACCAGAAACCTGTCTTTTGAGTGTTTTTCAGCAATTTCAACAATATTACTGAAAACGTGTCTTTTCAGTGATTTACTTAAAAAAAACACTAAAACGGATGTAAACCAACCAATAAGAAGAAATAGAATAACATTACCAAAAAGATATATTTTGATGTGTTTTTGAGCTTGTTACCTACAAAAAAAAAGCAAAAAATGGATGGAAAGCACTTTATATTGGCAAAGAAAAGGACATTACGAGAAACGTGTATGAGTGTTTTATAGTTTGACAAGAACCACAAGGTAAAAAACTAAAACACTCGTGTACATAAAGAAGTTTCTTACATACCAAAAAGATGAAACTCATGAATAACACTTTTAATTTTGAAACAGAAATACCTTACCAAATGTGTGTATTAGAAAAGTTTCTTACCTACCAAAATGCTGAAAATCATGAATAACACTTTTAAATAAGAAATAGAAAAACCTTATTAATGCCTGTGTTTTGATTTTTTTTTCACATTCTTTTTCACATTCCCAAATTCCATGCAAAACTAGCTTTATGTGGGAAATAAATTATATTACCAGAAAAGTGTCTTTTGAGTGTTTTGAGCGTGTTAGGCAATAAAGCACTAAAAAGCAGGGTAATAACATTACATGGGAATAAAAACAACTTTTACCAAGAACTTGCCTTTAAGTGTTTTTGAGCTCATTACATACCAAAACGCTAAAACGCATGCAAAACACCTTTTATGGAGAAACAGAATAAAATTACCAAAAACAAATATTTTTTGGGGTTTTGATCATGTTATCTATAAAAAGGCTTAAATACATATAAAGAACCTTATGTTTGCGAAACGAAAGGACATTACGAGAAATGTGTATTATAAGTGTTTTTAAGTTTAAGTACCAAAAAAATAAAACCTACAAATAACACTCTTTATTTAGAAAAAAAGTAAGAAAATAAAAAATAGGATTTTTTTTTTTTTATTATTCATCTTCATAGGTACCGAGATTCCAAAATTCTGGGAAAATTCAGAGCTGTTATATGATAAAAGAAAATTATCAAAAAAGTTAATTTTAGCTTTTTTTTCGGATTGTTATATACCAAACCCTAAAGTGCATCCAAAGACTCCTATATGAGGAAATTAAACGACCTTACCAGAAATCTGTTTTTTGAGTGTTTTTTCAGCATGTTAGGCACCAAAACGATAAATAATAAGAAACTCACCCTATATGAGAATCCAAAACAAAATTGCTGAAAACTTTTCAGTGTTTTACGTAGAAAAACGCTGAAACAGATGCAAACCAACCAATATCAACAAATAGAAAAACATTACCAAAAAGGCATATTTTGAGTGTTTTTGTGCTTGTTACCTAGAAAAAAAAACGGGAAAATTGATGCAAAGCACTCTACATAAGAAAAGAAAAGGACTTTGCAAGAAAAGTGTATAATGAGTTTTTTATAGTTCAAACGAAAGGCAAAAAACACAAAAACTCGTGTATATGGAGAATGTTCCTAGATACCAAAATGCTGAAACTCATGAATAACACTCTTAAATGAGAAACAGAACAACCTTACTAAATGCGTGTATTTTGCGTGCTTTTCACATTCTTAGTTATCAAAACCCCAAACTACATGCGAAACAACCTTTATGTGAGAAAAAAAAAAACATTACCAGAAAAGTGTCTTTTAAGTGTTTTTGAACGTGATAGGCAATAAAGCACTAAAAAGCACGGCAATGAAATTACATTAGAATAACACCAATTTATACCAAAAACTTGCCTTTAAGTGTTTTTTAGCTCCTTATATAACAAACCGCTAAAACGCATGCAAAACAATCTTTATGGAGAAACAGAATAACATTACCAAAAACATATATTTTGAGCGTTTTTTGATAATGTTATCTATAAAAACGCTTAAATACATGCAAAGGACATTATGTTTGGGAAACAAAAGGACATTACGAGAAACGTGTATTATGAGTGTTTTTTTTTAAGTTTGTTAAGTACCAAAAAGTTAAAACAAACAAATAACACTCTTTATTTAGAAAATAAAAAAAATAAAAAAATATATAAAAAATTGGATTTTTTTTTTTTTTTGTTATTCATCTTCATAGTACCGAGATGCCAAAATTCTGGGAAAATTCAGGGCAATCGTATGATAAAAGAATATTATTAAAAAAGTTAATTTCAGCTTTTTTTTCGAACTGCTATGTACCAAACCCTAAAGTGCATGCAAAGCCTCCTATATGAAGAAATTTAACGACCTTACCAGAAATCTGTGTTTTTAGTGTTTTTTTAGCATGTTAAGCACCAAAACGATAAATAATAAGGAACTCACCTCTATATGGGGATCCAAAACAAAGTTACAGAAAAAGTATCTTCTCAGTGTTTTACGTAGAAAAACGCTAAAACGGATGCAAAGCAACCAATATAAAGAAATAGAAAAACGTTACTAAAAACGTATATTTTGAGTGTTTTTGAGCTTATTACCTACAAAAAAACGCGAAAATTGATGCAAGGCACTCTATATTGGAAAACAAAAGGACATTGCAAGAAAAGTGTATAATGAGTGTTTTATAGTTCAAAAGAACCACAAGGCAAAAAACGCAAAATCTCGTGTATATGGAGAGGTTTCCTAGATACAAAAATGCTGAAAATTATGTATAACATTCCTAATTTAGAAACAACAACCTTAATAAATGTGTGTATTTTGAGTGCTTTTCACATTCCCAAATTGCATGCGAAAATAGATTTGTGGGAAAAAAAAGACTAGCAGAAAAGTGTCTTTTGAGTGTTTTTGAGCGTGATAGGCAATAAAGCACTAAAAAGGAAGGCAATCACATTACATTGGAGGAAAAAGAATTTTTACCAAGAACTTGCCTTTAAGTGTTTTTTGAGCTCCTTATATACCAAAACACTAAAACGCATGCAAAACACTCTTTATGGTGAAAAAAAATAATATTAACAAAAACATATATTTTGAGTGTTTTTGATCATGTTACCAATGAAAACGCTAAAATACATGCAAAGAACTCTATTCATAGGAAACGAAAGGAGATTACGAGAAACGTGTATTATGAGTGTTTTTAAGTTCATTAATTACCAAAAAGCTAAAAGCCACAAATAACACTCTTTATTGAGAAACAATAAATAAATAAAAAAAAATACGATATTTTTTTTTCTTTCTTATTCATCTTCACAGGTACCGAGATACCAAAATTCGGGCAAAATTCAGGAAATTATGTGAAATAAGAACATTATGGAAAAAGTTAAGTTTAGTTTTTTTTTTCGGACTATTATGTACCAAACCACTAAAGTGCATGGGGAAATTAAACGTCTTTGCCAGAAAACGGTCTTATGAGAGTTTTTCAGCATCTTAGGAACCAACACGATAAATAACATGGAAGTCTATATAGGAATCCAAAACAATATTACTAAAAACGTGTTTTTTCGGTGTTTTACGTAGAAAAAATGCTAAAACGGATGCAAACCAACCAATATGAAGGAATAGAATAACATTACCAAAAAGGTATATTTTGAGTGTTTTTGAAATTGTTACCTACAAAAAACGCGAAAATAGATGGAAAGCTCTCTATATTGGGAAGCAAAAGGACATTACGAGAAACATGTATAATGAGTGTTTTATAGTTTCACAAGCACTACAAGGCAAAAAACGCAAAACTCGTGTATATAGAGAAGTTTCTTACATTCCAAAATGCTGAAACTCTGGAACAACACTTTTAATTGAGAAACAGAACAATCTTACTAAATGCGTGTATTTTGAGTGCTTTTCACATCCTTAGTTACCAAAACCTCAAATTGCATGCGAAACCAGCTTTATGTAGGAAAAAAATGACATTACCAGAAAAATGTCTTTTGAGTGTTTATGAGCGTGTTAGCCAATAAAGCACTAAAAAGTAGGGCAATCACATTACATTGAAATAAAACCAATTTTTAACAAGAACTTGCCTTTAAGTGTATTTGAGCTCCTTATATACCAAAACACTAAAATGCATGCAAAATACACTTTAGGGTGAAACAGAATAACATTACCAAAGACATGTATTTTGAGTGTTTTTGTTCATGTTACCAATAAAAACGCTTAAATACATGCAAAGAACCCTATTTTTGGGAAACGAAATGACATTATGAGAAACGTGTATTATGAGTGTTTTTAAGTTCATTAAGTACGAAAAAGCTAAAAGCCACAAATTACACTCTTTATTGAGAAAAAATAAATAAATAAATAAAAAAATACGATATTTTTTTTTCATTCTTATTTATCTTCACAGGTAAGGAGGTGCCAAAATTCGGGCAAAGTTCAGGAAATTATATAAAAAAAAGAAAATTATCAAAAAAGTTACATTTAGCTTTTTTTTCGGACTGTTATGTACCAAACCCCTAAATTGCATGGAAAGCCACCTATATGGGGAAATTAAACGTCTTTGCAAGAAAAGTGACTTATGAGGGTTTTTCAGCATGTTAGGAACCAACACGATAAAACACAAGGAAGTCAATGTATATGGGAATCCAAAAATAAATTACTGAAAACGCGTCTTTTCGGTGTTTTACGTAGAAAACGCTAAAACGGATGCAAACCAACCAAAATGAAGAAATAGAATAACATCACCAAAAAGGTATATTTTGAGTGTTTTTGATTTTGTTACCTAAAAAAAACACGAAAATGGATGGAAAGCACTCTATATTGGGAGGCAAAAGGCACCAAAAAGCATTTTAGGCACCAAAACGATAAATAATATGAAAGTCACTTTATATGGAAATCCAAAGCAATATTACTGGAAACGTGTCTTTTAAAAGATTTACGTAGAAAAACGCTAAAACAGATGGAAACCAACCAATATGAAGAAATAGAATAACATTACCAAAACATATATTTTGTGTGTTCTTGAGCTTGTTACATAAAAAAAATGCGAAAATATATGCAAAGCACTCTATATAAGTAAAAAAAAAAAAGGACATAACGAGAAACGTGTATAATGAGTGTTTTATAGTTTCACCAGAATCACAAGGCAAAAAACGCCAAAACTCGACTATATGGAGAAGTTTCTAAGATACCAAAATAATGAAACTCATGAATAACACTCTAATCAAGAAACAGAACAACCTTAATAAATGCGTGTATTTTGAGTGTTATTTTACATTCTTAGTTACCAAAACCCCAAATTCCATGCGAAACTAGCTTTATGTAGGAAAAAAATGACATTATCAGAAAAGTGTCTGAGTGTTTTTGAGCGTGTTAGGCAATAAAGCACTAAAAAGTAGGGCAATCACATTTCATGGGAATAAAACCAACTTTTACGAAGAACTTGCCTTTTAGTGTTTTTGACACGCATTTAGTAAGGTTGCTCTGTTTCTCAATTAAGAGTGTTATTCATGAGTTTCAGCATATACACGAGTTTTTGCGTTTTTTGCCTTGTGGTTTTTTTTGAACTATAAAACATGCATTATATACTTTTCTCGCAATGTTCCTTTGTTTCCCAATATAGAGTATCAATTTTTGCGTTTTTTTTTTTTTTTTTGTTGGAAACAAGCACAAAAACACTCAAAATATACATTTTTGGTAATGTTATTCTGCTTCTTGATATTGGTTGGTTTGTATCAGTTTTTGCGTTTTTCTACGTAAAACACTGAGAAGACACGTTTTCAGTAATTTTCTTTTGGATTCCACATAGAGTGAGTTCCTTATTATTTATCGTTTTGGTGCCTAATATGCTGAAAAACACTGAAAAGACATATTTCTTGTTAGGTCTTTAATTTCCTCATATGGAAGGCTTTGCATGTCTTTTAAGTGTTTCTGAGCGTGTTACGCAATAAAGCCTTAAATGCCAGGGCAATCACATTACATGGGAATAAAACCAAATTTTACCAAGAACTTACCTTTAAGTGTATTTGAGCTCCTTACGTACCAAAACGCTAAAACGCATGCAAAATACATTTTATGGAGAAACAGAATAACATTACAAAATACATGTATTTTGAGTGTTTTTGATCACTAAAATTTGATAAAAAAAAATGCTTAAATACATGTAAAGAACCTTATTTTTGGGAAACGAAAGAACATTACGAGAAACGTGTATTATGAGTGATTTTAATTTCCTTCAGTAGCAAAAAGCTAAAACCCACAAATAACACTCTTTAGAAATATAAATAAATGAAAAAATGGGATTTTTTTTTTTTTTTGGTTATTCATCTTCATAGGTACCGATATGCTAAATTCTGCCAAAATTCACGGAATTTATGTGGAAAAAACAATATTATCATAAAAGTTAATTATAGCTTTTTTTTCGGATTGTTATGTACCAAACCCTAAAATGCATGCAAAGCCACCTATATAAGGAAGTTATATAAAGATATATTTTGAATGTTTTTGAGCTTGTTACCTACAAAAAATGCAAAAAATCGATGTAAAGCACTCTATATTAGGAAACAAAAGGATATTACGAGAAATGTTTATAATGAGTGTTTTATAGTTTTAAAAGAATCACAAGGCAATAAACGCAAAAACTCGTCTATATAGAGAAATTTTTTACATACCAAAATTAATAAATGCATGAATAACACTTTTAATCGATTAACAGAACTACCTTACGAAATTGAGTATTTTGAGTGTTTTTCACATTCTTAGTTACGAAAATGCCAAATTACATGCGAAACTACCATCATTTGGGAAAAAAAATGACATTACCAGAAAAGTGTCTTATGAGTGTTTTTCAGCGTGATATGCAACAAATCACTAAAAAGCAGAACGATCACATTACATGGGAATAATCCCAACTTTTACGAAGAATTTGCCTTTAAGTGTTTTTGAGCTCCTTATATACTAAACCGCTAAAACGCATGCAAAACAAACTTTATGGAGAACAAGAATAACATTACCAAAAAGATGTATTTTGAGTGTTTTTGATAATGTTATCTATAAAAACGCTTAAATACATTACGAGAAACGTGTATTATGAGTGTTTTTAAGTTCCTTAACTTCCATAAAGCTAAAACCCACAAATAACATTCATTATTTAGAAAAAAAATAAAAAATAAAAAAAAAATCAATGAAAGGTGTTTCTTTTCTTTTTTTGTTATTAACCTTCATAGGTACCGACATGCCAAAATTCCGGGAAAAATTAGGGCAATTATATGATAAGAGAATATTAAAAAGAAAAAGTTGATATTAGCTTTTTTTCGGACTGTTATGTACCAAACACTAAAGCCTCCAATATGAGGCTTACCAGAAATCTGTGTTTTGAGCGTTTTTCAGCATGTTAGGCACCAAAACGATAAATAATATGGAACTCACTCTATGTGGCAAACCAAAACAAAATTACTGGAAACGTATTTTCTCAGTGTTTTACGTAGAAAAACGCTAAAACGGATGGAAACCAACAAATATCAAGAAGTAGAAAAACATTACCAAAAAGGTATATTTTGAGTGTTTTCGAGCTTGTTACCTAAAAAAAAAAAAAAAACGCGAAAATTGATACAAAGCACTCTATATTGGAAAACAAAGGGACATTGCGAGAAAAGTGTATAATGAATGTTTTATAGTTTACAAGAACCACAAGGCAAAAAACGCAAAAACTCGTGTATATGGAGAAGTTTCCTAGATACAAAAATGCTGAAACTCCTGAATAACACTCTTAATTGAGAAACAGAACAACTTTACTAAATGCGTGTATTTTGAGTGCTTTTCACATTCTTAGTTACCAAAATCCTAAATTGAATGCGAAACCAGCTTTATGTGGGAAAAAAAATGACATTACCAGAAAAGTGTCTTTTGAGTGTTTTTGAGCTTGATAGGCAATAAAGCACTAAAAACCTGGGAATCACTTTACATGGTAATAAAATCAATTTTTACCAAGAACTTGCCTTTAAGTGTTTTGAACTCCTTATATACCAAAACGCTAAAACGCATGCAAAACACACTTCATGGAGAAAGAGAATAGCATTACCAAAAACATATATTTTGAGTGTTTTTGATCATGTTACCAATAAAAACGCTTAAATACATGCAAAGAACCCTATTTTTAGGAAATTAAAGGACATTGCGAGAAACGTGTATTACGAGTGTTTTTAAGATCATTATTTATCAAAAAGCTAAAAGCCACAAATAACACTCTTTATTGAGAAAAAAATAAATAAAAAAATACGATATTTTTTTCTTTCTTTTTCATCTTCACAGGTACCGAGATGCCAAAATTTGGGCAAAATTTAGGAAATTATGTGAAATAAGAACATTATCAAAAAAATTAAATATAGTTTTTTTTTTTCGTACTGTTATGTAGCAAACCCTAATGTGCATGCAAAGCCACCTATATGGGGAAATTAAACGTCTTTGCCAGAAAACTGTGTTATGAGTGTTTTTCAACTTGTTAGGCACCATAACGGTAAATAACATGCAAGTCACTCTATATGGGAATCTAAAACAAAATTACTGAAAACGTGTCTTTTCGGTGTTTTACGTAGAAAAACGCTAAAACGGATGCAAACCAACCAATAGGAAGAAATAAAATAACATTACTAAAAAGGTACATTTTGAGTGTTTTTGACCTTGTTACCTACAAAAAAACGCAAAAATGGATGCAAAGCACTCCCTATTGGGAAACAAAAGGACATTACGAGAAACGTGTTTTTAATCATGTTACCTATAAAAACACTTAAACACATGGAAAGATCCCTATATTTGGGAAACGAAAGGACATTACGAGAAATGTGTATTATGAATATTTTTAAGTTCCTTAAGTACCAAAACGTTAAAACCTACAATTAACACTCTTTATAGAGAAAAAAAATAGCATTTTTATTTTTTTGTTATTGATATTCATAGGTACCAAGATGCCAAAATTCTGCCAAAATTCAGGGAAATTATGTGGAAAAAAGAACATTATCGAAAAAGATAATTTTACCTTTTTTTCGGAGTTATGTACCAAACCATAAAGTGTATGCAAAGCCACCTATTTGGGAAAATTTAACGATTTTACAAGAAACCTGTCTTTTGAGTGTTTTTTCGCATGTTAGGTACCAAAACGATAGATAATATGAAAGTCACTCTATATGGAAATCCAAAACAAAATTACTGAAAACGTGTCTTTTAAAAGATTTACGTAAAAACACGCTAAAACGGATGCAAACCAACCAATATGAAAAAATAGAATAATATTACCAGAAAAGTATATTTTGTGTGTTTTTTATCTTGTTACATAAAAAAAAAATGGATGGAAAGCACTGTATATTAAGAAAAAAAAAAGGACATAACGAAAAACGTGTATAATGAGTGTTTTATAGTTTCACCAGAATCACAAGGCAAAAAACGCAAAAACTCGTATGTGTGGAGAAGTTTTCAAGATACCAAAATGCTGAAACTCATGAATAACTTTCTTAATCAAGAAACAGAGCAACATTACTGAATGAGTGTTTTTTTTACATTCTTAGTTACCAGAATCCCAAATTCCATGCGAAACTAGCTTTATATGGGAAAATGACATTACCAGAAAAGTGTCTTTGAGTGTTTTTGAGACTGTTAGGCAATAAAGCACTAAAAAGCAGAGCAATCACATTACATGGGAATAAAACCAACTTTTACGAAGAACTTGCCTTTTAGTGTTTTTGACACGCATTTAGTAAGGATGTTCTGTTTCTCAATTAAGAGTGTTATTCATGAGTTTCAGCATTTTGGTGTCTAGAAAACTTCTCCATATACACGAGTTTTTGCGTTTTTTGCCTTTGTTTTTTTGAACTATAAAACATTCATTATACACTTTTCTCGCAATGTCCCTTTGTTTCCCAATATAGAGTGCTTTGTATCAATTTTTTGAGTTTTTTTTTATAGGTAACAAGCTCAAAAACAGTCAAAATATATATTTTTGGTAATGTTTTTCTGCTACTTGATATTGGTTGGTTTGCGTCAATTTTAGCGTTTTTCTACGTAAAACACTGAGAAGACACATTTTCAATAATATATTTTTGGATTTCCACATAGAGTGAGTTCCTTATTATTTATCTTTTTGGTGCTTAACAAGCTGAAAAAACACTCAAAAGACAGATTTCTGGTAAGGTCTTTAATTTCCTCACATGGGAGGCTTTACATGTTTTTTTTAGTGTTTTTTTGAGCGTGTTATGAAAATAAAGCACTAAAAACCAGGGCAATCACATTACATGGGAATAAAACCAAATTTTACCAAGAACATGCCTTTAAGTGTTTTTGAGCTCCTTATATACCAAAACGGTAAAACGCATGCAAAATACATCTTATGGAGAGAGAGAAAAACATTACCAAATACATGTATTTTCAGTGTTTTTGATCATGTTATTTATAAAAATGCTTAAATACATGCAAAGAACCTTATATTTGGGAAACGAAAGGACATTACGAGAAACATGTATTATGAGTGTTTTTTTTTTTAATTCCTTTAGTACCAAAAAGCTAAAACCCACAAATAACACTCTTTATTTAAAAAATAAATAATAAAAAATGAAATAAATATGATTTTTTTTTTTTTATTCATTTTCATAGGTACCGAGATGCCAAAATTCTGGGAAAATTCAGGGCAATTATGTGATAAAAGAATAGTATCAAAAAAGTTAATTTCAGCTTTTTCTGTTCGGAGTTATGTACCAAACCCTAAAGTGCATGCAAAGCCTTCATTATGAGGAAATTAAACGATATTTCCAGAAATCTGTGTTTTGTGTGTTTTTTTAGCATGTTAGGCACCGAGACGATAAATAATAAGGAACTCACTCTATATGGGAATCGAAAACAAAGTTACAGAAAACGTGTTTTCTCAGTGTTTTACGTAGAAAAACGTAAAAACGGATGCAAACCAACCAATATCAAGAAATAGAAAAACGTTTCCAAAAAGGTATATTTTGAGTGTTTTTGATCTTTTTACCTACAAAAACGCGAAAATTCATGCAAAGCACTCTATATTGGGAAACAAGAGGACATTGCAAGAAAAGTGTATAATGAGTGTTTTATAGTTAAAAAGAACCACAAAGCAAACAACGCAAAAACTCGTGTATATGGAGAGATTTCCTAGATACCAAAATGCTGAAACTTATGAATAACACTCTTAATTGAGAAACAGAACAACCTTACTAAATGCGTGGATTTTAAATGCTTTTCACTTTCTTAGTTACCAAAAACCCAAAATTACATGCAAAAATAGCTTTGTGGGGAAAAAAATGAATTTACCAGAAAAGTGCCTTTTGAGTGTTTTTCAGCGTGATAGGTAATAAACCACTCAAAAGCAGGGCAATCACATTACATTGGAATAAAATCATTTTTTACCAAGAACTTACCATAAGTGTTTTTCAGCTCCTTATATACAAAACTGCTAAAACGCATGCAAAACACACTTTATGGAGAAACAGAATACCATTACCAAAACCTAGTATTTTCAGTGTTTTTGATCATGTTATCTATAAAAAACGCTTAAATACATGCAAAGAACCTTTTGTTTGGGAAACGAAGGGTCTTTTTTTTTTTTTTTTTTTTTTATGTAGGAAGGATACTGGCCAAGGGCAACAAAAATCTAATAAAAAAAAATGCCCACTGAAATGCCAGTCCCTTAAAAGGGTCAAAGCAGTGGTCAAAAATTGGTGGATAAGTGTCTTGAAACCTCCCTCTTGAAGGAATTCAAGTCATAGGAAGGTGGAAATACAGAAGCAGGCAAGGAGTTCCAGAGTTTACCAGAGAAAGGGATGAATGATTGAGAATACTGGTTAACTCTTGCGTTAGAGAGGTGGACAGAATAGGAGTGAGAGAAAGAAGAAAGTCTTGTGCAGTGAGGCCGCGGAAGGAGGGGAGGCATGCAGTTAGCAAGATCAGAAGAGCAGTTAGCATGAAAATAGCGGTAGAAGACAGCTAGAGATGCAACATTGCGGCGGTGAGAGAGAGGCTGAAGACAGTTAGTTAGAGGAGAGGAGTTGATGAGACGAAAAGCTTTTGATTCCACCCTGTCTAGAAGAGCAGTATGAGTGGAACCCCCCCAGACATGTGAAGCATACTCCATACATGGACGGATAAGGCCCTTGTACAGAGTTAGCAGCTGGGGGGGTGAGAAAAACTGGCGGAGACGTCTCAGAACACCTAACTTCATAGAAGCTGTTTTAGCTAGAGATGAGATGTGAAGTTTCCAGTTCAGATTATAAGTAAAGGACAGACCGAGGATGTTCAGTGTAGAAGAGGGGGACAGTTGAGTGTCATTGAAGAAGAGGGGATAGTTGTCTGGAAGATTGTGTCGAGTTGATAGATGGAGGAATTGAGTTTTTGAGGCATTGAACAATACCAAGTTTGCTCTGCCCCAATCAGAAATTTTAGAAAGATCAGAAGTCAGGCGTTCTGTGGCTTCCCTGCGTGATATGTTTACCTCCTGAAGGGTTGGACGTCTATGAAAAGACGTGGAAAAGTGCAGGGTGGTATCATCAGCATAGGAGTGGATAGGACAAGAAGTTTGGTTTAGAAGATCATTAATGAATAATAAGAAGAGAGTGGGTGACAGGACAGAACCCTGAGGAACACCACTGTTAATAGATTTAGGAGAAGAACAGTGACCGTCTACCACAGCAGCAATAGAACGGTCAGAAAGGAAACTTGAGATGAAGTTACAGAGAGAAGGATAGAAGCCGTAGGAGGGTAGTTTGGAAATCAAAGCTTTGTGCCAGACTCTATCAAAGGCTTTTGATATGTCCAAGGCAACAGCAAAAGTTTCACCAAAGTCTCTAAAAGAGGATGACCAAGACTCAGTAAGGAAAGCCAGAAGATCACCAGTAGAGCGGCCTTGACGGAACCCATACTGGCGATCAGATAGAAGGCTGTGAAGTGATAGATGTTTAAGAATCTTCCTGTTGAGGATAGATTCAAAAACTTTAGATAAGCAGGAAATTAAAGCAATAGGACGGTAGTTTGAGGGATTAGAGCGGTCACCCTTTTTAGGAACAGGTTGAATGTAGGCAAACTTCCAGCAAGAAGGAAAGGTAGATGTTGACAGACAGAGCTGAAAGAGTTTGACTAGGCAAGGTGCAAGCACGGAGGCACAGTTTCGGAGAACAATAGGAGGGACCCCATCAGGTCCATAAGCCTTCTGAGGGTTTAGGCCAGCGAGGGCATGGAAAACATTATTACGAAGAATTTTAATACGAGGCATGAAGTAGTCAGAGGGTGGAGGAGAAGGAGGAACAAGCCCAGAATCGTCCAAGGTAGAGTTTTTAGCAAAGGTTTGAGCAAAGAGTTCAGCTTTAGAAATAGATGTGATAGCAGTGGTGCCATCTGGTTGAAGTAGAGGAGGGAAAGAAGAAGAAGCAAAGTTATTGGAGATGTTTTTGGCTAGATGCCAGAAATCACGAGGGGAGTTAGATCTTGAAAGGTTTTGACATTTTCTGTTAATGAAGGAGTTTTTGGCTAGTTGGAGAACAGACTTGGCATGGTTCCGGGCAGAAATATAAAGTGCATGAGATTCTGGTGATGGAAGGCTTAAGTACCTTTTGTGGGCCACCTCTCTATCATGTATAGCACGAGAACAAGCTGTGTTAAACCAAGGTTTAGAAGGTTTAGGACGAGAAAAAGAGTGAGGAATGTACGCCTCCATGCCAGACACTATCACCTCTGTTATGTGCTCAGCACACAAAGACGGGTCTCTGACACGGAAGCAGTAGTCATTCCAAGGAAAATCAGCAAAATACCGCCTCAGGTCCCCCCAACTAGCAGAGGCAAAACGCCAGAGGCACCTTCGCTTAGGGGGATCCTGAGGAGGGATTGGAGTGATAGGACAAGATAAAGATATGAGATTGTGATCGGAGGAGCCCAACGGAGAAGAAAGGGTGACAGCATAAGCAGAAGGATTAGAGGTCAGGAAAAGGTCAAGAATGTTGGGCGTATCTCCAAGACGGTCAGGAATACGAGTAGGGTGTTGCACCAATTGCTCTAGGTCATGGAGGATAGCAAAGTTGTAGGCTAGTTCACCAGGATGGTCAGTGAAGGGAGAGGAAAGCCAAAGCTGGTGGTGAACATTGAAGTCTCCAAGAATGGAGATACAAAAATGCTAAAACTCATGTATAACACTCCTAATTGAGAAACAGAACAGCCTTAATAAATGCGTGTGTTTTCAGTGTTTTTCACATTCTTAGTTAGCAAAACTACAAATTGCATGCGAAAATAGATTTTTGTTAAAAAAAAATAAACTTTACCAGAAAAGTGTCTTTTGAGTATTTTTGAGCGTGATAGAAAATAAAGCACTAAAAAGGAGGGCAATCACATTACATTGGAGGAAAACGAATTTTTACCAAGAACTTGCATTTATGTGTTTTTGAGCTCCTTATATACCAAAACACTAAAACGCATGCAAAACACTCTTTATGGTGAAACAGAATAACATTACCAAAAACATGTATTTTGAGTGTTTTTGATCATGTTACCAATAAAAACGCTTAAATAAATGCAAAGAACACTATTTTTGGGAAACGAAAGGAGATTACGAGAAACGAGTATTATGAGTGTTTTTAAGTTCATTAATTACCAAAAAGCTAAAAGCCACAAATAACTCTCTTTATTGAGAAACAATAAATAAGTAAATAATAAAAAATACAGTATTTTTTTTCTTTCTTATTCATCTTCACAGGTACCGAAATGCCAAAATTCGGGCAAATTTCAGGAAATTATGTGAAATAAAAACATTATCAAAAAAGTTAAATTTAGCTTTTTTTTTCGAACTTTTAAGTACCAAACCCCTAAAGTGCATGCAAAGCCACCTATATGGGGAAATTAAACGTATTTGCCAGAAAACGGTCATATGAGTATTTTTCAGCATGTTAGGAACCAACACGATAAATAACATGGAAGTCAATCTATATGGGAATCCAAAAGAAAAATAACTAAAAACGTGTCTTTTCGGTGTTTTACGTAGAAAAACGCTAAAACGGATGTAAACCAACCAATATGAAGAAATAAAATAACATTACCAAAAAGGTATATATTTTAAGTGCTTTTGAAATTGTTACCTACAAAAAACGCGAAAATGGATGGAAAGCACTCTATATTGGGAAGCAAAAGGACATTACGAAAAACGTGTATAATGAGTGTTTTATAGTTTCACAAGAACTACAAGGTAAAAAACGCAAAAACTCGTGTATATTGAGAAGTTTCTTACATTCCAAAATGCTGAAACTCTGGAACAAACCTCTTAATTAGGATCTCACTCTATATGGGAATCCAAAACAAAGTTACTAAAAACGTGTCTTCTCAGTGTTTTATGTAGAAAAACGTTAAAACGGATGAAAACTAACCAATATCAGGAAATAGAAAAACGTTACCAAAAATGTATATTTTGAGCGTTTTTGAGCTTTTTACCTACAAAAACGCGAAAATTGATGCAAAGTACTCTATATTGGGAAACAAAAGGACATTGCAAGAAAAGTGTATAATGAGTGTTTTATAGTTCAAAAGAACCACAAAGCAAACAACGCAAAAAATCGTGTATATGGAGAGATTTCTTGGATACCAAAATGCTGAAACTCATGAATAATACTCTTCAATAAGAAACAGAATAACTTTACTAAATGCATGTATTTTGAGTGCTTTTCAGATTCTTAGTTACCAAAAACCTCAAAATCAATCAAAATCAAAATACATATTTTTGGTAATGTTACTCTGTTTCTCCATAATGGGTGTTTTACATGCGTTTTTGCGTTTTGGTATGTAAGGAGTTAGAAAAAAAAACACTTAAAGGCAAGTTCTTCGTAAAGATTGGTTTTATACCCAATTTTTATATATAAGTTATGTGATTTTTCTGCTTTTTAGGGCTTTGTTACATATCATGATCAAAAACACTTAAAAGACATTTTTCTGGTAATGTCATTTAAGCGTTTTTATTGGAAATATGATCAAAAACACTCAAAATACATGTTTTTGGTAATGTTATTATGTTTCACCATAAAGTGTATTTCGCATGCGTTTTAGTGTTTTTGTATATAAGGAGCTCAAAAAAAAAATTAAAGGCAAGTTCTTATTAAAAATTGGTTTTATTCCAATGCAATGTGATTGCCCAGCTTTTCAGTGCTTCTTTGCCTAACACGCTCAAAAACACTCAAAAGACATTTTTCTGGTAATGTCATTTTTTTCCCACATAAAGCTGGTTTCGCATGCAATTTGGGGTTTTGGTAACTAAGAATGTGAAAAGCACTCAAAATACACACATTTAGTAAGATTGTTCTGTTTCTCAATTAAGAGAGTTGTTCATGAGTTTCAGCATTTTGGTATCTAAGAAACTTCTTCATATACACTAGTTTTTTGCATTTTTTGTCTTATGGTTCTTTTGAACTATAAAACACTCATTATATACTTTTCATGCAATGTCCTTTTCTTTCCCATTATAGAGTCCTTTGCATCAATTTTCGTGTTTTTTGTAGGTAACAAGCTCAAAAACACTCAAAATATACCTTTTTGGTAATGTTTTAATCTATTTCTTTATATTGGTTTTGTTTGCATCCGTGTTAGCGTTTTTCTACGTAAAACACTGAGAAGACACGTTTTCAGTAATTTTATTTTTGAATTCCCATATAGAGTGAGTGCCTAACATGCTGAACAACACTCAAAAGAGAGATTTCTGATAAGGTCGTTTAATTTCCTCATATAGGAGGCTTTGCATGCACTTTAGGGTTTGGTATATAAAAAAGCTAAAATTAACTTTTTTGGTAATATTCCTTTATCACATAATTGCCCAGAATTTTGGCATCTCGGTACCTATGAAGATGAATAACAAAAAAAAATCCTATTTATTTTATTTCTTTATTTTTTATTTTCTAAATAAAGAGTGTTATTTGTGAGTTTTAGCTTTTTTGGTACTTAAGGAACTAATAAAAACACTCATAATACACGTTTCTCGTAATGTCCTTTTGTTTCCCAAACATTATGTTCTTTGCATGTACTTAATCTTTTTATAGATAACATGATCAAAAACACTCAAAATACATGTTTTTGGTAATGTTATTCTGTTTCTCCATAAAGTTTGTTTTTCATGCGTTTTAGCGGTTTGGTATATAAGGGGTTAAAAAACACTTAAAGGCAAATTCAAAGGCAAAACTGGTTTTATTCTCATGTAATGTTCTGCTTCTTAGTGCTTTGTTGCATATCACACTCAAAAACACTCAAAAGGCACCTTTCTGGTAATGTATTTTTTTCCCAAATGAAGCTAGTTTCGTATATATTTTGGCATTTTTGTAACTAAGCATGTGAAAAACACTTAAAATACACAATTTGGTAAGGTAGTTCTGTTTATCGATTAAAAGTGTTATTCATGCATTTCATCATTTTGGTATGTAAAAATTTCTCTATATACACGAGTTTTTGCGTTTATTGCCTTGTGGTTCTTTTAAAACTATAAAACATTCATTATACACGTTTCTCGTAATGTCCTTTTGTTTCCTAATATAGAGTGCTTTACATCCATTTTTGCATTTTTTGTAGGTAATAAGCTCAAAAACACTCAAAAAATATCTTTTTGGTAATGTTATTCTATTTCTTCATATAGGATGGTTTGTATCCGCTTTAGCGTTTTTCTACGTAAAACAGTGAAAAGACACGTTTTCAGTAATTTTGTTTTGGATTCACATATTGACTGATTTTCATATTATTTATCGTATTGGTGCCTAACATGCTGAAAAATATTGAAAAGACAGGTTTCTGGTAAAGTCGTTTAACTTCCCTATATAGGTGGCTTTGCATGCACTTTAGGTTTTGGTACATAACAATGAGAAAAAAAAAAGCTATAACTAACTTTCATGATAATGTTCTTTTTTTCACATAAATTCCCTGAATTTTGGCAGAATTTTGGCAATTCGGTACCTATAAAGATGAAAAACAAAAAAAAATTTCATTTTTTTATTTTTTTTATTTATTTTTATTTTTTTCTAAAAAGTGTTATTTGTCTGTTTTAGCTTTTTTGGTACTGAAGGAACTTAAAAATCACTCATAATACACGTTTCTCGTAATGTTCTTTCGTTTCCCAAACATAAGGTTCTTTGCATTTATTAAAGCGTTTTTTTTAGAAAACATGATCAAAAACACTCAAGATACATGTATTTGGTAATGTTATTCTGTTTCTCCATGAAATGTATTTTGCATGCGTTTTAGCGTTTTGTTATGTAAGGAGCTCAAAAACATTTAAAGCCCAGTTCTTGGTAAAATCTGGTTTTATTTCCATGTAATGTGATTGCCCTGGCTTTTAGTGCTTTATTGCGTAACACGCTCAAAAACACTGAAAAGACATGCAAAGCCTCCCATATGAGGAAATTAAAGACGTTACCAGAAATCTGTCTTTTGGGTGTTTTTCAGCATGTTAGGCACCAAAACGATAAATAATAAGGAACTCACTCTATGTGGGAATCCAAAAGAAAATTACTGAAAACGTGTCTTCTCAGTGTTTTACGTAGAAAACATTGCGAGAAAAATGTATAATGAATGTTTTATAGTTCAAAAAATCCAAAAGGCAAAAAACGCAAAAACTCGTGTAAATGCTGAAACTAATGAATAACACTCTTAATTGAGAAACAGAGCAACCTTACTAAATGCGTGTCAAAAACACTAAAAGGCAAGTGCTTCGTAAAAGTTGGTTTTATTCCCATGTAATGTGATTGCCCTGCGTTTTAGTGCTTTATTGCCTAACACGCTCAAAAACACCCAAAGACACTTTTCTGGTAATGTCATTTTTTTCCCACATAAAGCTAGTTTCGCATGGAATTTGGGGTTTTGGTAACTAAGAATGTAAAAAAAACACTCAAAATACACGCATTTAGTAAGGTTGTTCTCTTTCTTAATTAAGAGTGTTATTCATGAGTTTAAGTATTTTGGTATCTTAGAAACTTCTACATACAGTCGAGTTTTTGCGTTTTTTGCCTTGTCATTCTGGTAAACTATAAAACACTCATTATACACGTTTCTCATTATGTCCTTTTTTTTCCTTATATAGAGTCCTTTGCATCCATTTTCGAGTTTCTTTTTATGTAACAAGCTCAAAAAAAAACAAAATATACTTTTTTGGTAATATTATTCTAATCCTTCATATTGGTTGGTTTCCCTCCGTTTTAGCGTTTTTCTACGTAAATCTTTTAAAAGACACGTTTCCAGTAATTTTGTTTTGGATTTCCATATAGAGTGACTTTCATATTATTTAACGTTTTGGTTCCTAACATGCTTTTTGGTGCCTTTTGCTTCCCAATATAGAGTGCTTTCCATCCATTTTCGCGTTTTTTGTAGGTAACAATTTCAAAAACACTCAAAATATACCTTTTTGGTAATGTTATTCTATTTCTTCATTTTGGTTAGTTTGCATCCGTTTTAGCGTTTGGTATATAAAAAACACCGAAAAGACACATTTTCAGTAATTTTGTTTTGGATTCCCATATAGATTGACTTCCTTGGGTTTTATCATGTTGGTTCCTAACATGCAGAAAAAAACTCATAAGAAAGTTATCTGGCAAACACGTTTAATTTCCCCATATAGGTGGTTTTTCATGCACTTTAGGGGTTTGTTACATAACAGTCCGAAAAAAATGCAAAATTTAACTTTTTTGAAAATGTTTTTTTTTTTTATATAATTTCCTGAAGTTTGCCCGAATTTTGGCACCTCGTTACCTGTGAAGATGAATAAGAATGAAAAAAAAATCGTATTTTTTTTTATTTACTTTTTTTTCTCAATAAAAAGTGTAATTTATGGCTTTTAGCTTTTTCGTACTTAGTTAACTTAAAAACAATAATAATATACGTTTCTCATAATGTCCTTTCATTTCTTAAAAATAAGGTTCTTTGCATATATTTAAGCGTTTTTATTGGTAACATGATCAAAACACTGAAAATACATGTTTTTGGTAATGTTATTCTGTTTCACAATAAAGAGTATTTTATATGCGTTTTAGTGTTTTGGTATATAAGGAGCTAAAAACACATAAATGCAAGTTCTTGGTAAAAATTCGTTTTCCTCCAATGTAATGTGATTGCCCTGCTTTTTAGTGCTTTATTTTCTATCAAGCTCAAAAACACTCAAAAGACACTTTTCTGGTAAAGTCTTTTTTTTCCCACATATCTATTTTCGCATGCAATTTGGGGTTTTGCTAAGAATGTGAAAAGCACTCAAAATACACGCATTTATTAAGGCTGTTCTGTTTCTAAATTAGGAATGTTATACATAAGTTTCAGCATTTTTGTATCTAGGAAACCTCTCCATATACACGAGATTTTGCGTTTTTTGCCTTGCGGTTCTTTTGAACTATAAAACACTCATTATACACTTTTCTTGCAATGTCCTTTTATTTCCCAATATAGAGTGCTCTGCATCAATTTTCGCATTTTTTGTAGGTAACATGCTCAAAAACACTCAAAATATATCTTTTTAGTAACGTTTTTCTATTTCTTGATATTGATTTTGGCCTTTTTTTACGTAAAACACTGAGAAGACACGTTTTCAGTAGCTTTTTTTTTGGATTCCCATATAGACTGAGTTCCTTATTATTTATCGTTTTGGTGCCTAACATGCTAAAAAACACTCAAAAGACATAGTTCTGCTAAGGTCGTTTAATTTCCTCATATAGGAGTCTTTGCATGCACTTTAAGGTTTTGTACATAACAGTCCGAAAAAAAAAACAGGAAAATTAACTTTTTTGATAATACTCTTTGATCATATGATTGCCCTGAATTTTTCCAGAATTTTGGCATCTCGGTACCTATGAATATGAATAACAAAAAAAAAAAAAAAAAATCCTATCTTTTTTATATTTTTATTTTTTTATTTTCTAAAAAAAGAGTGTTATTGGTGGGTTTTAGCTTTTTGGTACTTAAGGAACTTAAAAAAAAACACTCATAATACACGTTTCTCGTAATATCCTTTTGTTTCCCAAACATAATGTTCTTTGCATGTAATTAACCGTTTTTATAGATAACAATATCAAAAACAATCAAAATACATGTTTTTGTTAATGTTGTTCTGGTTCTCCATAAAGTTTGTTTTTGTATGCGTTTTAGCGGTTTGGTATATAAGGACATCAAAAACACTTAAAGGCAAGTTTTTGGTATAAATTGGTGTTATTCCAATGTAATATTATTAGAGTGCTTTGCATCAATTTTCGCGTTTTTTTGTAGGTAACAAGCTCAAAAACACTCAAAATATACCTTTTTGGTAATGCTTTTCTATTTCTTGATATTGGTAGGTTTGCATCCGTTTTAGCGTTTTTTGTACGTAAAAGAAAGAAAAAACACGTTTTCAGCAATTTTGTTTTGGATTCTCATATAGAGTGAGTTCCTTATTATTTATCGTTTTGGTGCCTAACATGCTGAAAAACACTCAAAAAACAGATTTCTGGTAAGGTCGTTTAATTTCGTCATATAGGAGTCTTTGCATGCACTTTAGGGTTTGGTACATAACAGTCCGAAAAAAAAGCTAAAATTTTCTTTTTTGATCATTTTTGTTTTAACATATAATAGTCCTGAATTTTCCCAGAATTTTGGCATCTCGGTACCTATGAAGATGAATAACAAAAAAAAAAAACTATTTTTTTTATTTTCTTACTTTTTTTTTCTAAATAAAGAGTGTTATTTGTGGGTTTTAGCTTTTTGGTACTTAAGAAACTTAAAAACACTCATAATACACGTTTCTCGAAATGTCCTTTCGTTTCCTGCATATAACACTTACAATATACACATTTCTCGTAATGTCCTTTCGTTTCTTAAACATAAGGTTTTTTGCATATATTTTAAGCGTTTTTATAGATTACATGATAAAAAACACTCAAAATATATGTTTTTGGTAATTTTATTTTCTTTCTTCATAAAAAGTGTTTTGCATGCGTTTTAGCGTTTTCGTATGTAATTAGCTCAAAAACACTTAAAGGCAAGTTCTTGGTAAAAGTTGTTATTATTCCCATGTAATGTGATTCCCCTGCTTTTCAGTGCTTTATTGCCTAACACACTGAAAAACACTCAAAAGACAATTTTCTGGTAATATCATTTTTTTCCCACATAAAGCTAGTTTTGCATGGAATTTGGGGTTTTGGTAACTAAGAATGTGAAAAAAAACTCAAAACACAGGCATTTACTAAGGTTGTTCTATTTCTTAATTAAAAGTGTTATTCATGAGTTTCAGCATTTTGGTATGTAAGAAACTTTTCTAATACACACATTTGGTAAGGTATTTCTGTTTCAAAATTAAAAGTGTTATTCATGAATTTCAGGTTTTTGGTATGTAAGAAACTTCTTTATGTACACGAGTTTTTGAGTATTTTACCTTGTGGTTCTTGTCAAACTATAAAACACTCATACACGTTTCTCGTAATGTCCTCTTCTTTGCCAATATAAAGTGCTTTCCATCCATTTTTGCTTTTTTTGTAGGTAAGAAGCTCAAAAACACATCAAAATATATTTTTTTGATAATGTTATTCTATTTCTCCATATTCGTTGGTTTGCATCCGATTTAGCATTTTTCTACGTAAAACACTGAAAAGACACTTTTTCCGTAATTTTGTGATGGATTCCCACATTTAGTGACTTCCATATTATTTATCGTTTTGGTGCCTAACATGCTGAAAAAAAAACAGAAAAGACAGGTTTCTGGTAAGGTCGTTTAATTTCCCCATATAGGTGGCTTTGGATGCACTTTAGGGTTTGGTACATAATTGTCCGAAAAAAAAGCTAAAATTTACTCTTTTTCATAATGTTCTTTTTTCACATATTTTCCCTGAATTTTGGCAGAATTTTAGAATCTCGGTACCTATGAAGATGAATATAAAAAAAATCCTATTTTTTTTATTTATTTTTTATTTTTTTCCCTATAAAGAGTGTTATTTGTGGGTTTTAGCTTTTTGGTACTTAAAGAACTTAAACACTCATAATACTCGTTTCTCGAAATGTCCTTTCGTTTCCTGAACATAAGATTCTTTGCATGTATTTAAGCGTTTTTATAGGTAACATGATCAAAAACACTCAATATACAAGTTTTTGGTAATGTTATTCTGTTTCTAAATAAAGGGTGTTTTGCATGCGTTTTAGCGTTTTGGTATATAAGGAGCTCAAAAACACAGAAAAAAACACTTGGTAAAAGTTGATTTTATTCCCATGTAATGTGATTGCCCTGCTTTTTAGTGCTTTATTGCCTATCATGCAAAAAAAAAAAAAAAAACACAAAAGACATTTCTGGTAATGTCATTTTTTTTTTCCCACATAAAGCTACTTTCACATAAAATTTTGGGTTTTGGTAACTGAGAATGTGAAAAACACTCAAAATACACGCATTTGGTAAGGTTGTTCTGTTTCTTAATTAATAGTGTTATTCAGGAGTTTCACCATTTTGGTATCTAAGGAACTTCTCCATATATACGAGTTTTTGCCTTGTGGTTCTTGTGAAACTATAAAACACTCATCATGCAAGTTTCTCGTAATGTCCTTTTGTATCTCAATATAGAGTGCTTTTTATCCATTTTCGCGTTTTTTGTAGATAAGAAGCTCAAAAACACTGAAAATATACCTTTTTTGGTAATGTTATTCTATTTCTTTATATTCGTTGGTTTGCATCTGCTTTAGCGTTTTTCTACGTAAAACACTGAAAAGACACTTTTTCAGTAAATTTGTGATGGATTCCCATATTGAATAACTTCCATATTATATATCGTTTTGGTGCCTAACATGCTGAAAAACACTCAAAAGACAAGTTTCTCGTAAAGTCGTTTAATTTCCTCATATACGTGGCTTTGCATGCACTTTAGGGTTTGGTACATAACAGTCCGAAAAAAAAAGCTAAAATTAAATTTTTTTCATAATTTTTTTTTCACATAGTTTTCCTGAATTTTGCCAGAATTTTGGCATCTTGGTACCTATGAAGATGAATAACAAAAAAAATAAATAAATTCCTATCTTTTTATTCATTTATTTATTTATTTTTCTATAAACAGTGTTATTCATGGGTTTTAGCTAAATGGTACTTAAAGAACTTAAAAACACTCGTAATACATGTTTCTCGAAATGCCCTTTAATTTCCCAAACATAAGGTTCTTTGCATGTATTTAAGAGTTTTTATAGGTAACATGATCAAAAACACTCAAAATACATGTTTTTGGTAATGTTATTCTCTTTCTCCATAAAGGGTGTTTTGCGTTCGTTTTAGCGTTTTGGAATATAAGAAGCTCAAAACCACTTAAAGGCAAGTTGTTAGTAAAAGTTAGTTTTACTTCCATGTAATGTGATTGCCCTGCTTTTTAGTGTTTTATTTTCTATCAAGCTAAAAAAAAAAAAACACTTAAAAGACACTTTTCTGGTAATGTCATTTTTTTCCCACATAAAGCTACTTTCACATAGAATTTGGGGTTTTGGTAACTAAGAATGTGAAAAACACTCAAAATACACGCATTTGGTAAGGTTGTTCTGTTTCTCAATTTAGAGTGTTATTCAGGAGTTTCAGCATTTTGGTATCTAAGAAACTTCTCCATATATATGAGTTTTTTGCGTTTTTAGCCTTGTGATTCTTGAGAATCTATAAAACACTCATTATACACGTTTCTCGTAATGTCCTTTTGTTAACCAATAGAGAAAGAGAAAAAAAACACAAAAGACAGATTTCTCGTAAAGTCGTTTAATTTCTCCATATAGTTGGCTTTGCATGCACTTCATGGTTTGGTACATAACAGTCCGAAAAAAAAGATAAAATTAACTTTTTAGATAATGTTCTTTTTGCACATAATTTCCCTGAATTTTGCCAGAATTTTGGCATCTCAGTAGCTATGAAGAAGAATAACAAAAAAAAAAAAAGAATCCTATTCTTTAATTATTTCTTTATTTTTTCTCTATAAAGAGGTTTTAGCTTTTTGGTACTTATGGAACTTAAAAACACACATAATACACGTTTTTCATAATGTCCTTTCGTTTCCCAGACATAGGGATCTTTGCATGTATTTAAGCGTTTTTAGAGGTAACATGATCAAAAATACTCAAAATAAATGTTTTTGGTAATGTTAATCTGTTTCTCCATAAAGGGTGTTTTGCATGTGTTTTAGCGTTTTGGTATATAAGGAGTTAAAAAACACTTAAATGTTGGTTTTATTCCCATGTAATGTGATTGCCCTCCTTTTTAGTGCTTTATTGCCTAACTCTCACAAAAACCCTCAAAAGATACTTTTCTGGTAATGTCATTTTTTTCCCCACATAAAGCTAGTTTCGTATGCAATTTGGTGTTCTAGTAACTAAGAATGTGAAAAACACTCAAAATGCACTCAATTAGTAATGTTATTCTGTTTCTTAATTAAGAGTGTTATTCAGGAGTTTCAGCATTTTGGTATCTAAGAAACTTCTCCATATATACTAGTTTTTGCGTTTTTTGGTTCGTGGTTCTTGTGAAACTATAAAATACTCATTATCCACGTTTCTCGTAATGTCTTTTTATTTCCCAATATAGAGTGCTTTGCATCCATTTTCACGTTTTTTTTTTTGTTGGTCACAAGCTCAAAAATACTTAAAATATACCTTTTTGGTAATGTTATTCTATATCTTCATATTGTTGTTTCCATCCGTTTTAGCGTTTTTTACGTAAAACACTGAAGAGACACGTTTTCAGTAATTTTGTTTTGGATTCCCATATAGAGTGACTGCCATATTATTTATCGTTTTGGTACCTAATATGCTGAAAAACATTCCAAAGACAGTTTGTAAAGTCGTTTAATTTCCCCATATAGATGGCTTTGCATGCACTTTAGGGTTTGGTACAATACAGTCCGAAAAAAAAAGCTAAAATTAACTTTTTCGATAATGTTCTTTTATCCACATAATTTCCCTGAATTTTAACAGAATTTTGGCATCTCGGTACCTCTGAAGATGAATAACAAAAAAAAAATTATTTTCTTTTCTTTTATTTATTTATTTTTATTTATTTATTTATTTTTTTTTTTTGTTTTGTTTCTTCATAAAGAGTGTTATTTGTGGGTTTTAACTTTTTGGTATTTAAGTAACTTAAAAACACTTATAATACACGTTTCTCGTAATATCCTTTCGTTTTTCAAACAGGATTCTTTGCATGTATTTAAGCGTTTTTATAGGTAACACGATCAAAAACACTCAAAATACATGTTTTTTGTAATGTTTTTGTTTTTCTCCATAAAGGATTTTTTGGTTTTAGCTTTTTGGTATATAAGGAGCTCAAAAATATTTAACGGCAAGTTCTTGGTAAAATTTGGTTTTATTCCCATGTAATGTGATTGCCCTGGCTTTTAGTGCTAATAACATTACCAAAAACATGTATTTTGAGTGTTTTTTTTATCATATTTCCAATAAAAACGCTTAAATGACATTACCAGAAAAATGTCTTTTAAGTATTTTTGAGCGTTATATGCAACAAAGCACTAAAAAGCAGAAAAATCACATAACTTGGGTATAAAACCAACTTTTACGAAGAACTTGCCTTAAATGTTTTTTTTTAACTCCTTACATACCAAAACGCTAAAACGCATGTAAAACACCGTTTATGGAGAGCAAGGCAACCTATATGGAAAAATTACTCGACTTTACCAGAAAAACATTGAAAAAAATTGAAAACATTGAACATTGAAAAAGAAAAACATTGAAAAGACAGGTTTCTGGTAAAGTTGAGTAATTTTTCCATATAGGTGGCTTTGCCTGCACTTCAGGGTTTGGTACATAACGCCGGAAAAAAGCTGAAATTATTATTTTTTTAAATTTGCCTGAATTTTTCCAGAATTTTGGTATCTCAGTACCTATGAATATGAATAACAAATTTTTTTTTTCTCTATGAAGTGTTATTTGTGTGTTTTAGCTTTTTGGTGCTTAAGGAACTTAAAAACACTCATAATACACGATTTTCTTAATGATTTTTTCTTATACAAACATAGGGTTCTTTACATGTATTTAAGCATTTTTATAAGTAACTTGATCAAAAACACTCAAAATACATATTTTTGGTAATGTTACTCTGTTCCTCCATAAAGGGTGTTTTACATGCGTTTTAACGTTTTGGTATGTAAGGAGTTAAAAAAAACACTTATAGGCAAGTTCTTCGTAAAAGTTGGTTTTATACCCAAGTTATGTGATTTTTCTGCTTTTTAGTGCTTTGTTGCATATCACGCTCAAAAACACTTAAAAGACATTTTTCTGGTAATGTCATTTAAGCGTTTTTATTGGAAATATGATAAAAAACACTCAAAATACATGTTTTTGGTAATGTTATTCTGTTTCACCATAAAGTGTATTTTGCATACGTTTTAGTGTTTTGGTATATAAGGAGCTCAAAAACACTTAAAGGCAAGTTCTTATTAAAAATTTGTTTTATTCCAATGTAATGTGATTGCCCTGCTTTTCAGTGCTTCTTTGCCTAACACGCTCAAAAACACTCAAAGGCATTTTTCTGGTAATGTCATTTTTTTCCCACATAAAGCTGGTTTCGCATGCAATTTGGGGTTTTGAAAACTAAGAATGTAAAAAAGCACTCAAAATATGCACATTTAATAAGATTGTTCTGTTTCTCAATTAAGAGTGTTGTTCATGAGCTTCAGCATTTTGGTATCTACGAAACTTCTTCATATACACTAGATTTTCCATCTTTTGCCTTATGGTTCTTTTGAACTATAAAACACTCATTATACACTTTTCATGCAATGTCCTTTTCTTTCCCATTATATAGTGCTTTGCATCAATTTTCGTGTTTTTTATAGGTAAAAAGCTCAAAAACACTCAAAATATACCTTTTTGGTAATGTTTTTCTATTTCTTTATATTGGTTTGTTTGCATCCGTGTTAGCGTTTTTCTACGTAAAACACTGAGAAGACATGTTTTCAGTAATTTTGTTTTGAATTCCCATATAGAGTGAGTTCCTTATTATTTATTGTTTTGGTGCCTAACATGCTGAACAACACTCAAAAGAGAGATTTCTGATCAGGTGGTTTAATTTCCTTATGTACGAGACTTTGCATGCACTTTTGGGTTTGGTATATAAAAAAGCTAAAATTAACTTTTTTGGTAATATTCTTTTATCATATAATTGCCCTGAATTTTCCCAGAATTTTGGCATTTTGGTACCTATGAAGGTAAATAAAAAAAATTTAAAAAATCCTATTTTTTTTTTATTTTATTTATTTATTTATTTTTTGTCAATAAAGGGTGTTATTTGTGGGATTTACCTTTTTGGTACTTAAGGTACTTAAAAAACACTCATAATACACGTTTCTCGTAATGTCCTTTCGTTTCCCAAACATAAGGTTCTTTGCATGTATTTAAGCGTTTTTATAGATAACGTGATCAAAAACACTCAAAATACAAGGTTTTGGTAATGTTATTCTGTTTCTCTTTAAAGTGTGTTTTGAAAGTGTTTTAGCAGTTTTGTATAAAAGGAGCTCAAAAACACTTAAAGGCAAGTTCTTGGTAAAAAATGGTTTTATTCCAATATAATGTGATTGTCCAGCTTATGAGTGCTTTATTACCTATCACGTTGAAAAACATTCAAAAGATACTTTTCTGGTAAAGTCTTTTTTTCCCCACAAAGCTATTTTCGCATGTAATTTGGGGTTTCTGGTAACTAAGAGTGTGAAAAGCACTCAAAATACACGCATTTATTAAGGTTGTTCTGTTTCTCAATTAAGAGTGTTATTCATGAGTTTCAGCATTTTGGTGTCTAGGAAATCTCTCCATATACACGAGTTTTTGCGTTGTTTGCTTTGTGGTTCTTTTGAACTATAAAAATCTCATTATACACTTTTCTTGCAATGTCCTTTTGTTTCCCAATATAGAGTACTTTGCATCAATTTTCGCGTTTTTGTAGGTAAAAAGCTCAAAAACACACAAAATATACATTTTTGGTAACGTTTTTCTATTTCTTGATATTGGTTAGTTTGCTTCCGTTTTAACGTTTTTCAACGTAAAACACTGAGAAGAAACGTTTTTAGTAACTTTATTTTGGATTCCCATATAGAGTGAGATCCTTATTATTTATCGTTTTGGTGCCTAACATGCTTAAAAACACACAAAACAAAGATATCTGGTAAGGTCGTTTAATTTCCTCATATTGGAGGCTTTGCAGGCACTTTAGGGTTTGGTACATAACAGTCCGAAAAAAAAAAGCTGAAATTAACTTTTTTGATAATATTCTTTTATCATATAATTGCCCTGAATTTTTCCAGAATTTTGGCATCTCGGTACCTATGAAGATGAATAACAAAAAAAAATCCTATTTATTTTATTTTTTTTATTTTTTATTTTCTATATAAAGAGTGTTATTTGTGAGTTTTAGCTTTTTGGTACTTAAGGAACTTATAAAAACACTCATAATACACGTTTCTCGTAATGTCCTTTTGTTTCACAAACATAATATTCTTTGCATGTACTTAAGCGTTTTTATAGATAACATGATCAAAAACACTCAAAATACATGTTTTTGGTAATGTTATTCTGTTTCTCCATAAAGTTTGTTTTTCATGCGTTTTAGCGGTTTGGTATATAAGGGGTTAAAAAACACTTAAAGGCAAATTCTTCTCATGTAATGTGATCGTTCTGCTTTTTAGTGCTTTGTTGCATATCACGCTCAAAAACACTCAAAATACACTTTTCTGGTAATGTTTCGCATGTAATTTGGCATTTTTGTAACTAAGAATGTGAAAAACACTTAAAATACACAATTTGGTAAGGTAGTTCTGTTTATCGATTAAAAGTGTTATTCATGCATTTCATCATTTTGGTATGTAAAATTTTTCTATATACACGAGTTTTTACGTTTATTGCCTTGTGGTTCTTTTAAAACTATAAAACACTCATTATACACATTTCTCGTAATGTCCTTTTGTTTCCTAATATACAGTGCTTTACATCCATTTTTGCATTTTTTGTAGGTAATAAGCTCAAAAACACTCAAAAAATATCTTTTTGGTATTGTTATTCTATTTCTTCATATAGGATGGTTTGTATCCGCTTTAGCGTTTTTCTACGTAAAACACTGAAAAGACACGTTTTCAGTAATTTTGTTTTGGATTCACATATTGACTGATTTTCATATTATTTATCATATTGGTGCCATATTGGTGCTGAAAAACATTGAAAAGACAGGTTTCTGGTAAAGTCGTTTAACCTATATAGGTGGCTTTGCATGCACTTTAAGTTTTGGTACATAACAATCAGAAAAAAAAGCTATATTTAACTTTCATGATAATGTTCTTTTTTTTTCACATAAATTCCCTGAATTTTGGCAGAATATTGGCAATTCGGTACGTATGAAGATGAAAAACAAAAAAACAAAAAAATTTCCATTTTTTTTTTTATTTATTCATTTATTTTTTTTTCTAAAGAGTGTTATTTGTGGGTTTTAGCTTTTTTGGTACTGAAGGAACTTAAAAATCACTCATAATACACGTTTCTCGTAATGTTCTTTCGTTTCCCAAACATAAGGTTCTTTGCATGTATTTAAGCGTTTTTTTAGATAACATGATAAAAAACACTCAAAATACATGTATTTGGTAATGTTATTCTGTTTCTCCATGAAATGTATTTTGCATGCGTTTTAGCGTTTTGTTATGTAAGGAGCTCAAAAACATTTAAAGGCCAGTTCTTGGTAAAATTTGGTTTTATTCCCATGTAATGTGATTGCCCTGGCATTTAGTGTTTTATTGCGTACCACGCTTAAAAACACTGAAAAGACATGCAAAGCCTCCCATATGAGGAAATTAAAGACGTTACCAGAAATCTGTCTTTTGGGTGTTTTTTAGCATGTTAGACACCAAAACGATAAATAATAAGGAACTCACTCTATGTGGGAATCCAAAAGAAAATTACTGAAAACGTGTCTTCTCAGTGTTTTACGTAGAAAACATTGCGAGAAAAATGTATAATGAATGTTTTATAGTTCAAAAAATCCAAAAGGCAAAAAACGCAAAAACTCGTGTAAATGCTGAAACTCATGAATAACACTCTTAATTGAGAAACAGAGCAACCTTACGAAATGCGTGTCAAAAACACTAAAAGGCAAGTTCTTCGTAAAAGTTGGTTTTATTCCCATGTAATGTGATTGCCCTGCTTTTTAGTGTTTTATTGCCTAGCACGCTCAAAAACACTCAAAGACACTTTTCTGGTAATGTCATTTTTTCCCTCATAAAGCTATTTTTGCATGGAATTATGGGTTTTGGTAACAAAGAATGTAAAAAAAAAAAACACTCAAAATACACGCATTTAATAAAGTTGTTCTGTTTCTTCATTAGGAGTGTTATTCATGAGTTTCAGTATTTTGGTATTTTGGCGTTTTTTGATTTGTGATTAGGGTGAACTATAAAACACTCATTATACACGTTTCTCATTATGTCCTCTTTTTTCCTTATATAGAGTGCTTTGCATCCATTTTCGAGTTTCTTTTTTATGTAACAAGCTCAAAAACACACAAAATATACATTTTTGGTAATGTTATTCTATTCCTTCATATTGGTTAGTTTTGCCTCCGTTTTTGCGTTTTTCTACGTAAATCTTTTAAAAGACACGTTTCCAGTAATTTTGTTTTGGATATCCATATAGAGTGACTTTCATATTATTTATCGTTTTGATGCTTACCATGCTTTTTGATGCCTTGTGCTTCCCATTATAGAATTCTGTCCATCCATTTTCGCGATTTTTGTAGGTTAGAATTTCAAAAACACTCAAAATATATCTTTTTGGGAATGTTATTCTATTTCTTCATTTTGGTTAGTTTGCATCCGTTTTAGCGTTTTGTACGTAAAACACCGAAAAGACACGTTTTCAGTAATTTTGTTTTGGATTCCCATATAGAATGACTTCCTTGGGTTTTATCATTTTGGTTCCTAACATGCTGAAAAACACTCATAAGACACTTTTCTGGCAAACGTTTAATTTCCTCATATAGGTGGCTTTGCATACACTTTAGGGGTTTGGTACATAACAGTCCGAAAAAAAAGCTAAATTTAACTTTTTTGATAATGTTCTTATTTCATATAATTTCCTGAACTTTGCCGAATTTTGGCACCTCGTTACCTATGAAGATGAATAAGAATGGAAAAAAAAATCGTATTTTTTTACTTATTTACTTTTTTTTTGTCAATAAAGAGTGTAATTTATGGCTTTTAGCTTTTTCGTACTTAATGAACTTAAAAACAGTCATAATACACGTTTCTCGTAATGTCCTTTCATTTCCCAAAAATACGGTTTTTTGCATATATTTAAGCGTTTTTATTGGTAACATGATCAAAAACACTCAAAATACATGTTTTTAGTAATATTCTGTTTCACCATCAAGTGTATTTTCCATGCATTTTAGTGTTTTGGTATAAAAGGAGCTGAAAATACACTTAAAGGCAAGTTTTTGTTAAAAATTGGTTTTATTCCAATATAATGTGATTGCCCTGCTTTTTAGTGCTTTATTGCCTAACACGCTCAAAAAAACTCTAAAGACATTTTTCTGGTAATGTCATTTTTTTCCCACAAAAAGCTGGATTCGAATGCAATTTGGGGTTTTGGTAACTAAGGATGTGAAAAGCACTCAAAATACAAGCAATTAGTAAGATTGTTCTTTTTCTCAATTAAGAGTGTTGTTCCAGAGTTACAGCATTTTGGAATGTAAGAAACTTCTTAATATACACGAGTTTTTGCGTTTTTTGCCTTGTAGTTCTTGTGAAACTATAAAACACTCGTTATACACGTTTCTCGTAATGTCCTTTTCCTTCCCAATATAGAGTGCTTTCCATCCATTTTCGCGTTTTTTGTAGGTAACAATTTGAAAAACACTTAAAATATACCTTTTCGGTAATGTTATTTTATTTCTTCATATTGGTTGGTTTGCATCCGTTTTAGCGTTTTTCTACGTAAAACACCGAAAAGACACGTTTTTAGTTATTTTGTTTTGGATTCCCATATAGATTGAATTCCATGTTATTTATCGTGTTGGTTTTTAACATGCTAAAAAACACTCATATGACCGTTTTCTGGTAAAGACATTTAATTTCCACATATAGGTGGCTTTGCATGCACTTTAGGGGTTTGGTAAATAACAGTTCGAAAAAAAAAAAGCTAAATTTAACTTTTTTGATAATGTTCTTATTTCACATAATTTCCTAAAATTTGTCCGAATTTTGGCATTTCGGCACCTGTGAAGATGAATAAGAAAGGAAAAAAATATTGTATTTATATATTTTTTTTATTTATTTATTGTTTCTCAATAAAGAGTGTTATTTGTGGCTTTTAGCTTTTTGGTAATTAATGAACTTAAAAACACTCATAATACTCGTTTCTCGTAATCTCCTTTCGTTTCCCAAAAATAGTGTTCTTTGCATTTATTTAAGCGTTTTTATTGGTAACATGATCAAAAACACTCAAAATACGTTTTTGGTAATGTTATACTGTTTCCCCATAAAGAGTGTTTTGCATGCGTTTTAGTGTTTTGGTATATAAGCTGCTCAAAAACACATAAATGCAAGTTCTTGGTAAAAACTCGTTTTCCTCCAACGTAATGTGATTGCCCTCCTTTTTAGTGCTTTATTTTGTATCATGCTCAAAAACACTCACAAGACACTTTTCTGGTAAAGTCTTTTTTTTCCCAGAAATTTATTTTCGCATGCAATTTTGGGTTTTGATAAGAATACAAAAAGCAATCAAAATACACGCATTTATTAGGGCTGTTCTGTTTCTCAATTAGGAGTGTTATACATGAGTTTTAGCATTTTTGTATCTAGGAAACCTCTCCATATACACGAGATTTTGCGTTTTTCGCCTCGCGGTTCTTATGAACTATAAAACACTCATTATACACTTTTCTTGCAATGTCCTTTTCTTTCCCAATATAGAGTGCTTTGCATCAATTTTCGCGTTTTTTGTAGGTAACATGCTCAAAAACACTCAAAATATACCTTTTTAGTAACGTTTTTCTTTTTCTTGATATTGGTTGCTTTGCATCCGTTTTAGAGTTTTTCTACGTAAAACACTGAGAAGACACGTTTTCAGTAGCTTTTTCTTTTGGATTCCCCTATAGAGTGAGTTTTTTTTTATTATTTATCGTTTTGGTGCCTAACATGCTAAAAAAAACACTCAAAACACATATTTCTGGTAAGGTCGTTTAATTTCCTCATATAGGAGTCTTTGCATGCACTTTAAGGTTTGGTACATAACAGTCCAATAAAAAAAAACCGGAAATTAACTTTTTTGATAACACTCTTCTATCATATGATTGCCCTGAATTTTCCCAGAATTTTGGCATCTCGGTACCTATGAATATGAATAACAAAAAAAAAAAAAATCCTATTTCTTTATATTTTTTTTTATTTTTTTAAATAAAGGCCTTAAAAAAAATAAAAAACTTAAAAAAACACTCATAATACACGTTTCTCGTAATATCCTTTTGTTTCCCAAACATAATGTTCTTTGCATGTAATTAAGCGTTTATATAGATAACATTATCAATAACACTCAAAATACATGTTTTTGGTAATGTTCTGTTTCTCCATAAAGTTTGTTTTTGTATGGGTTTTAGCGGTTTGGTATATAAGGACATCAAAAACACTTAAAGGCAAGTTTTTAGTATAAATTGGTGTTATTCCAATGTAATATGATTGCCCTGCTTTTTAGTGCTTTATTGCCTATCACGCTCAAAAACACTTAAAAGACACTTTTCTGGTAATGTCATTTTTTTCTCACATCAAGGTGGTTTTGCATACAATTTGGGGTTTTGGTAACTAAGAATGTGAAAAGCACTCAAAATACAAGCATTTAGTAAGGTTGTTCTGTTTCTCAATTAAGAGTGTTATTCATGAGTTTCAGCATTTTTGTATTTAGGAACCTTCTCCATATACAGGAGTTTTTGTGTTTTTAGCCTTTTGGTTCTTTTGAACTATAAAAAACTCATTATACACTTTTCTTGCAAAATCCTTTTGTTTTTTAATATAGAGTGCTTTGCATCAATTTTCGCGTTTTTTTCTAGGTAACAAGCTCAAAAACACTCAAAATATACCTTTTTGGTAATGTTTTTCTATTTTTTGATATTGGTAGGTTTGCATCCGTTTTAGCGTTTTTCTACGTAAAAGAAAGAAAAAACACTTTTTCAGTGTTTTTGTTTTGGATTCTCATATAGAGTGAGTTCCTTATTATTTATCGTTTTGGTGCCTAACATGCTGAAAAACACTCAAAAAACAGATTTCTGGTAAGCTCGTTTAATTTCCTCATATAGGAGTCTTTGGATGCACTTTACGGTTTGGTACATAAGAGTCCGAAAAAAAAAAGTTAAAATTTACTTTTTTGATAATTTTTGTTTTAACGTATAATAGTCCTGAATTTTCCCAGAATTTTGGCATTTCGGTACCTATGAAGATGAATAACAAAAAAAAAATGTTATTTTTTTATTTTATTACTTTTTTTTCTAAATAAAGAGTGTTATTTGTGGGTTTTAATTTTTGGTACTTAAGGAACTTAAAAACACTTATAATACACATTTCTCGTAATGTCCTTTCGTTTCTTAAACATAAGGTTTTTTGCATGTATTTAAGCGTTTTTATAGATAACATGATCAAAAACACTCAAAATATATGTTTTTGGTAATTTTATTCTCTTTCTCCATAAAAGGTGTTTTGCTTGCGTTTTAGCGTTTTCATATGTAATTAGCTCAAAAACACTTAAAGGCAAGTTCTTGGTAAAAGTTGTTATTATTCCCATGTAATGTGATTCCCCTGCTTTTTAGTGCTTTATTGCCTAACACGCTCAAAAACACTCAAAAAACACTTTTCTGGTAATATCATTTTTTTCCCAAATAAAGCTAGTTTTGCATGGAATTTTGAGTTTTGGTAACTAAGAATGTGAAAAAAAACTCAAAACACAGTTTTTAGTAAGGTTTTTCTATTTCCCAATTAAAAGTGTTATTCATGAGTTTCAGCATTTTGGTATGTAAGAAACTTTTCTAATACACACATTTGGTAAGGTTTTTCTGTTTCAAAATTAAAAGTGTTATTGATGAGTTTCAGCTTTTTGGTATGTAAGAAACTTCTTTATGTACACGAGTTTTTGAGTATTTTACCTTGTGGTTCTTGTCAAACTATAAAACACTCATACACGTTTCTCGTAATGTCCTCTTCTTTGCCAATATAAAGTGCTTTCCATCCATTTTTGCATTTTTTGTAGGTAACAAGCTCAAAAACACAACAAAATTTATCTTTTTGGTAATGTTATTCTATTTCTTCATATTGGTTGGTTTGCATCCGTTTTAGCGTTTTTCTACGTAAATCACTGAAAACACACGTTTTAAGTAATATTGTTCAAAAATTCAAAAAATTGCTGGAAAACACTCAAAAGACAGGTTTCTGGTAAAGTCGTGTAATTTCCCCATATAGGTGGATTTGCATGCACTTCAGAGTTTGTACATAACTCCAGAAAAAAGCTAAAATTATTTTTTTTATAATGATTTTTTTTTTTTACAAAATTTCCATGAATTTTGGCAGAATTTTGGCATCTCGGTACCTATGAAGATGAATAACAATTTTTTTTTTCAATAAAAAGTTATTTTTGGGTTTTAGCTTTTTGGTACTTAAGGAACTTAAAAATCACTCATAATACACGTTTCTCGTAATGTTCTTTCGTTTCCCAAAAATAAGGTTCTTTGCATGTATTTAAGCGTTTTTATACATAACATGATCAAAAACACTCAAAATACATGTATTTGGTAATGTTATTCTGTTTCTCCATAAAATGTATTTTGCATGCGTTTTAGCGTTTTGGTACGTAAGTGGCTCAAAAACACTTATAGGTAAGTTCTTGGTAAAATTTGGTTTTATTCCCATGTAATGTGATTGCCATGGCATTTAGTGCTTTATTGCGTAACACGCTCACAAACACCTAAAAGACATGCAAAGCCCCCCATATGAGGAAATTAAAGACATAACAAGAAATATGTCTTTTCAATGTTTTTCAGCATATTAGGCACAAAACGATAAATAATAAGGAACTCACTCTATGTGGGAATCCAAAAGAAAATTACTGAAAACGTGTCTTCTCAGTGTTTTACGTAGAAAAACTCTAAAACTGATACAAACCAACCAATATCAAGAAGCAGAATAACATTACAAAAAATGTATATTTTGAGTGTTTTTGTGCTTGTTTCGTACAAAAAAAATCGCGAAAATTGATACAAAGCATTCTATATTGGGAAACAAAGGGATATTGCAAGAAAAGTGTATAATGAATGTTTTATAGTTCAAAAAAGCCACAAGGCAAAAAACGCAAAAAACTCGTGTATATGCTGAAACTCTTGAATAACACTCTTAATTGAGAAACAGAGCAACCTTACTAAATGCGTGTCAAAAACACTAAAAGGCAAGTTCTTCGTAAAAGTTGGTTGTATTCCCATGTACTCGTAATGTGATTGCCCTGCTTTTTAGTGCTTTATTGCCTAACACGCTCAAAAACACTCAAAGACACTTTTCTGGTAATGTCATTTTTTTCCCACATAAAGCTAGTTTCTCATGGAATTTGGGGTTTTGGTAACTAAGAATGTAAAATAACACTCAAAATACACGCATTTAGTAAGGTTGTTCTGTTTCTTGATTAAGAGTGTTATTCATGAGTTTCAGTATTTTGGTATCTTAGAAACTTCTCCATACAGTCGAGTTTTTGCGTTTTTTGCCTTGTGATGCTGGTGAAACTATAAAACACTCATTATACACGTTTCTCGTTATGTCCTTTTTTTTCTTTTTACTTATATAGAGTGCTTTGCATATATTTTCGCATTTTTTTTATGTAACAAGCTCAAGAACACACAAAATGTATGTTTTGGTAATGTTATTCTATTTCTTCATATTGGTTGGTTTGCATCTGTTTTAGCGTTTTTCTACGTAAATCTTTTAAAAGACACGTTTCCAATAATATTGCTTTGGATTTCCATATAGAGGGACTTTCATATTATTTATCGTTTTGGTGCCTAAAATGTTTTTTGGTGCCTTTTGCCTCACAATATAGAGTTCTTTCCATCCATTTTCGCGTTTTTTGTAGGTAACAATATCAAAAACACTCAAAATATACCTTTTTGGTAATGTTATTCTATTTCTTCATTTTGGTTGGTTTGCATCCGTTTTAGCGTTTTCTACGGAAAACACCGAAAAGACGTGTTTTCAGTAATTTATTTTTGGATTCCCATATAGATTGACTTCCTTGTGTTTTATCGTGTTGTTTCCTAACATGCTGAAAAACCCTCATAAGTCAGTTTTCTGGCAAAGACGTTCAATTTTCCCATATAGGTGGCTTTGCATGCACTTTAGGGGTTTGGTACATAACAGTCCGAAAAAAAGGCTAAATGTAAATTTTTTGATAATGTTCTTATTTTATATAATTTCCTGAACTTTGCCCGAATTATGGCACCTCCTTACCTGTAAAGATAAATAAAAATGAAAAAAAAATATCGTATTTTTTTATTTATTTATTTATTTTTTCTCAATAAAGAGTGTAATTTGTGGCTTTTAGCTTTTTCGTACTTAATGAACTTAAAAACACTCACAATACACGTTTCTCGTAATGTCCTTTCGTTTCCCAAAAATAGGGTTCTTTGCATGCATTTAAGAGTTTTTATTGGTAACATGATCAAAAACACTCAAAATACATGTTTTTGGTAATGTTATTCTGTGTCACCCTAAAGTGTATTTTGCATGCATTTTAGAGTTTTGGTATGTAAGGAGCTCAAATACACTTGAAGGCAAGTTCTTGTTAAAAATTGGTTTTATTTCAATGGAATGTCATTGCCCTGCTTTTTAGTGCTTTATTGCCTAACACGCTCAAAAACACTCAAAAGACATTTTTCTGGTAATGTCATTTTTTTCCCACATAAAGCTGGTTTCGCATGCAATTTGGGGTTTTGGTAACTAAGGATGTGAAAAGCACTCAAAATACACGCAATTAGTAAGATTGTTCTGTTTCTCAATTAAAAGTGTTGTTCCAGAGTTTCAGCATTTTGGAATGTAAGAAACTTCTCTATATACACGAGATTTTGCGTTTTTTGCCTTGTAGTTCTTGTGAAACTATAAAACACTCATTATACACGTTTCTCGTAATGTCCTTTTGCTTCCCAATATAGAGAGCTTTCCATCTATTTTCGCTTTTTTTGTAGGTAACAATTTCAAAAACACTCAAAATATACCTTTTTAGTAACGTTTTTCTATTTCTTTATATTGGTTGGTTTGCATCCGTTTTAAAATTTTTCTACGTAAAACACCGAAAAAAACACGTTTTTAGTAATATTGTTTTGGATTCCCATATAGATTGACTTCCATGTTATTTATCGTGTTGGTTCCTAAGATGCTGAAAAACTCTCATAAGACCGTTTTCTGGCAAAGACGTTTCATTTCCCCATATAGGTGGCTTTGCATGCACTTTAGGGGTTTGGTACATAATAGTCCGAAAAAAAACTAAAGAACTTTTTTGATAATGTTCTTATTTCACATAATTTCATGAATTTTGCCCGAGTTTTGGCATCTCGGTACCTGTGAAGATGAATAAGAAAGAAAAAAAATATCGTATTTTTTTGTATTTATTTATTGTTTCTCAATAAAGAGTGTTATTTGTGGCTTTTAGCTTTTTGGTAATTAATGAACTTAAAAACACTCATAATACACGTTTCTCGTAATCTCCTTTCCTTTCCTAAAAATAGAGTTCTTTGCATGTATTTTAGCGTTTTCATTGGTAACATGATCAAAAACACTCAAAATATATGTTTTTGGTAATATTATTCTGTTTCACCATAAAGAGTGTTTTGCATGCATTTTAGTGTTTTGGTATATAAGGAGCTCAAAAAACACGTAAAGGAAAGTTCTTGGTAAAAATTCGTTTTCCTCCAATGTAATGTGATTGCCTTCCTTTTTAGTGCTTTATTGCCTATCACGCTAAAAAAGACTCATAAGACACTTTTCAGGTAAAGTCTTTTTTTTTCCCACAAATCTATTTTCGCATGCAATTTGGGGTTTTGGTAACTAAGAATGTGAAAAGCACTGAAAATACACGCATTTATTAAGGTTGTTCTGTTTCTAAATTAGGATTGTTATACATAAGTTTCAGCATTTTTGTATCTAGGAAACCTCTCCATATACACGAGATTTTGCGTTTTTTGCCTTGTGGTTCTTTTGAACTATAAAACACTCATTATACACTTTTCTTGCAATGTCCTTTTGTTTTTCAATATAGTGTGCTTTGCATCAATTTTTGCGTTTTTCGTAGGTAATAAGCTCAAAAACACTCAAAATATACCTTTTTAGTAACGTTTTTCTATTTCTTTATATTGGTTGCTTTGCATCCGTTTTAGCGTTTTTCTACGTAAAACACTGAGAAGACACGTTTTCAGTAACTTTGTTTTGGATCCCCATATAGAGGTGAGTTCCTTATTATTTATCGTTTTGGTGCTTAACATGCTAAAAAACACTCAAATCACAGATTTCTGATAAAGTCGTTAATTTTTTTTTTCATATAGGAGGCTTTGCATGCACTTTAGGGTTTGGTACATGACAATTCGAAAAAAAAAGCTGAAATTAACTTTTTTTATAATATTCTTTTATCATACGATTGCCCTGAATTTTCCCAGAATTTTGGCATCTCGGTACTATGAAGATGAATAACAAAAAAAAAAAAAAATCCATTTTTTTATATATTTTTTTTTATTTTTTTTTATTTTTTTTATTTTCTGAATAGTGTTATTTGTGGGTTTTAGCTTTTTGGTACTTAAAGAACTTAAAAAAAAACACTCATAATACACGTTTCGTGATGTCCTTTTGTTTCCCAAACATAATGTTCTTTGCATGTATTTAAGCGTTTTTATAGATAACATGATCAAAAAACGCTCAAAATATTTTTTTGGTAATATTATTTTGTTTCTCCATAAAATTTGTTTTGCATGCGTTTTAGCGGTTTGTTATATAAGGAGCTCAAAAACACTTAAAGGCAAGTTTTTGGTGTAAATTGGTGTTATTGTAATGTAATTTCATTGCCGTGCTTTTAGTGCTTTATTGCCTATCACGCTCAAAAACACTTAAAAGACACTTTTCTGGTAATGTCATTTTTTTCTTACATGAAGGTGGTTTCGCATGTAATTTGGGGTTTTGATAACTAAGAATGTGAAAAGCACGCAAAATACAAGCATTTAGTAAGGTTGTTCTGTTTCTCAGTTAAGAGTGTTATTCATGAGTTTCAGCTTTTTGGTATCTAGGAACATTCTCCATATACACGAGTTTTTGTGTTTTTTGCCTTTTGGTTCTTTTGAACTACAAAAACTCATTATACACTTTTCTTGCAAAGTCCTTTTGTTTTCTTATGTAGAGTGCTTTGCATCAATTTTCCCGTTTTTTTGTAGGTAACAAGCACAAAAACACTCAAAATATACCTTTTTGGTAATGTTTTTCTATTTGTTGATATTGGTTGGTTTGCATCCGTTTCAGCGTTTTTCTACGTAAAACACTGAAAAGACACGTTTTCAGCAATTTTGTTTTGGATTCTCATATAGGGTGAGTTCCTTATTATTTATCGTTTTGGTGCCTAACATGCTGAAAAAACACTCAAAAAACAGATTTCTGGTAAGGTCGTTTAATTTCCTCATATAGGAGTCTTTCGATGCACTTTAGGGTTTGGTATATAACAATCCGAAAAAAAAGCTAAAATTAACTTTTTTGATAATTTTCTTTGATCATATAATAGCCCTGAATTTTCCCAGAATTTTGGAATCTCGGTACCTATAAAGATGAATAACAAAAAAAAAAAATCCTATTTTTTTTTTCTTACTTTTTTTTCTAAATAAAGAGTGTTATTTGTGGGTTTTATCTTTTTGGTACTTAAGGAACTTAAAAACACTTATAATACACATTTCTCGTAATGTCCTTTCGTTTCGCAAACATAAGGTTCTTTATATGTATTTAAGCCTTTTTATAGATAACATGATCAAAACCCAAAAAATATATGTTTTTGGTAATTTTATTGTTTCTCCATAGAAGGTGTTTTGCATGCGTTTTAGCGTATTGGTATGTAATGAGCTCAAAAACACTTAAAGGCAAGTTCTTGGTAAAAGTTGTTTTTATTCCTATGTAATGTTATTACCCTGCTTTTTAGTGCTTTATTGCCTAACACGCTCAAAAACACTCAAAAGACACTTTTCTGGTAATATCATTTATATCCCACATAAAGCTAGTTTTGCATGGAATTTGGGAATTTCGTAACTAAGAATGTGAAAAAAAACTCAAAACACAGGCATTAATAAGATTTTTCTATTTCTTAATTAAAAGTGTTATTGATGAGTTTCAGCATTTTCGTAGGTAAGAATCTTTTCTAATACACACATTTGGTAAGGTATTTCTGTTTCAAAATTAAAAGTGTTATTCATGAGTTTCATCTTTTTGGTATGTAAGAAACTTTTTTTAGTTTTTTACCTTGTGGTTCTTGTCAAACTATAAAACACTCATACACGTTTCTCGTAATGTCCTTTTCTTTGCCAATATAAAGTGCTTTCCATCCATTTTTTGCTTTTTTTGTAGGTAACAAGCTCAAAAACACATCAAAATATATCTTTTTGGTAATGTTATTGTATTTCTTCTTATTGGTTGGTTTACATCCGTTTTAGCGTTTTTTTAAGTAAATCACTGAAAAGACACGTTTTCAGTAATATTGTTGAAATTGGTGAAAAACACTCAAAAGACAGGTTTCTGGTAAAGTCGTGTAATTTCCCCATATAGATGGATTTGCATGCACTTCAGGGTTTGTACATAACTCCGGAAAAAGGCTAAAATTATTTTTTTTATAAAGATTTTTTTTACAAAATTTCCATGAATTTTGCCAGAATTTTGGCATCTCGGTACCTATGAAGATGAATAACAAAAAAAAAAAGTTTTTTTTTCTCTCTATAAAGAGTGTTATTTGTGGGTTTTAGCTTTTTGGTACTTAAGGAACTTAAAAACACTCATAATACACGATTTTCGTAATGTCCTTTTGTTATACAAACATAGGGTCCTTTACATGTATTTAAGCGTTTTTATAGGTTGCATAAAAAAAAAAACTCAAAATACATGTTTTTTGTAATGTTATTCTGTTTCTCCATAAAGGGTGTTTTGCATGCTTTTTAGCGATTTGGTATGTAAGGAGTGAAAAAACACTTAAAGGCAAGTTCTTCGTAAAAGTTGGTTTTATTCCCATGTAATGTGATTGTTCTGCTTTTTAGTGCTTTGTTGCATATCACGCTCAAAAACACTAAAAAGACACTTTTTTGGTAATGTCATTTTTTTTCCACATAAAGGTAGTTTCGCATGTAATTTGGGATTTTCGTAACTAAGAATGTGAAAAACACTCAAAATACACCCATTTGGTAAGGTAGTTCTGTTTCTCAATTGAAAGTGTTATTCATGCATTTCAGCATTTTGGTATGTAAGAAACTTCTCTATATACACTAATTTTTTCGTTTTTTGCCTTGTGGTTCGTGTGAAACTATAAAACACTCATTATACACGTTTTTCGTAATGTTCTTTTATTTCCCAATATAGAGTGCTTTCCATCCATTTTCGCATTTTTTGTAGGTAACAAGCTGAAAAACACTCAAAATATATCTTTTTGGTAATGTTATTGTATTTCTTCATATTGGTTGGCTTGCATCCGTTTTAGCGTTTTTCTTCGTAAATCACTGAAAAGACACGTTTTCAGTAGTATTGTTGCTGGAAAAAACACTCAAAAGACAGATTTCTGGTAAAGTCGTGTAATTTCCCCATATAGTTGGCTTTGCATGCACTTCTGGGTTTGGTACGTAATTCCGGAAAAAGCTAAAATTTTTTTTTTATAATGTGTTTTTTTACATAATTTCCCTGAATTTTGCCTGAATTTTGGCATCTTCATACCTATTTAGATGAATAACAAAAAAAAAAATATTTTTTTAGTTATTTATTTTTTCTCTATTTGTGGGTTTTTGTTTTTTGGTACTTAAGTAACTTAAAAACAATCATAATACACGATTTTCGTAATGTCCTTTCGTTTCACAGACATAGGGTTCTTTGCATGTATTTAAGCGTTTTTATAAGTAACATGATCAAAAACACTTAAAACACATGTTTTTTGTAATGTTTTTTTCTGCTTCTCCATAAAGGAGTGTTTTGCATGCGTTTTAGCGTTTTGGTATGTAAGGAGCTCAAAAACACATAATGGCAAGTTCTTGGTCAAAGTTGGTTTTATACCCATGTAATGTGATTGCCCTGCTTTCTAGTGCTTTATTGCCAAACACGCTTAAAAACACTCCAAAGACACTTCTGGTAATGTCATTTTTTTCTCACATAAAGCTAGTTTCGCATGCTTTTTGGGATTTTGCTAACTAACAATGTGAAAAACAATGAAAATACACGCTTTTGGTAAGATTGTTCTGTTTCTCAATTAAGATTGTTATTCATGAGTTTCAGCATTTGGTATCTAAGAAACTTCTTTATATACACAAGTTTCAGCGCTTTTTGCCTTGTGGTTCTTGTGAACCACAAGTTTTTTTGCTCGAAAATAATAAGACACTCATTATACACGTTTCTCGTAATGTCCTTTTCTTTCCCAATAGGGAGTGCTTTGCATCCATTTTCACCTTTTTTGTAGGTAACCAGCTCAAAAATACTGAAAATATAGTTTTTTTTGTAACGTTATTCTATTTTTTTTTTTCATATTGGTTGGTTTGCATCCGTTTTAGCGTTTTTCTACGTAAAACACCGAAAAGACACGTTTTCAGTAATTTTGTTTTGGATTCCCATATAGAGTGACTTCCATGTTATTTATCGTTTTGGTGCCTAACAAGCTGAAAAACACTCATAAGACAGTTTTCTGGCAAAGACGTTTGATTTCCCCATATAGGTGGCTTTGCATGCACTTTATGGTTTGCTACATAACAGTCGAGAGAAAAAAAGCTAAAATTAACTTTTTTGATAATGTTCTTATTTCAGAAAATTTCATGAATTTTGCTTGAATTTTGGCACCTCGGTACCTGTGAAGATGAATAAGAAAGAAAAAAAATATCGTATTTTTTTATTTATTTATTTATTTTTTCTCAATAGAGAGTTATTTGTGTCTTTTAGCTTTTTGGTACTTAATGAATTTAAAAATACTCATAATACACGTTTCTCGTAATGTCCTTTCGTTTCCCACAAATAGGGTTCTTAGCATGTATTTAAGCGTTTTTATTGTTAACATGATCAAAAACACTCAAAATACATGTTTTTGGTAATGTTATTCTGTTTCTCCATAAAGAGTGTTTTCATGTGTTTTAGCGTTTTGGTATATAAGGAGCTCAAAAACACTTAAAGGCAAGTTCTTGGTAAACATTGGTTTTATTCCCATGTAATGTGATTGCCCTTCTTTTTAGTGCTTTACTGCCTATCACGCTCAAAAACACTCAATAGACACTTTTCTGAAAATGTTTTTTTTTTTTACCACATAAAGCTGGTTTCGCAAGAATCTGAAAAGCACTCAAAATACACGCATTTAGTAAGGTTTTTCTGTTTCTCAATTAAGAGTGTTATTCATGAGTTTCGGCATTTTGGTATCTAGGAAACTAGCTAGTTTCGCATGTAATTTGTGATTTCCGTAAATAAGAATGTGAAAAACACTCAAAATACACACATTTTGTAAGGTAATTCTGTTTCTCAATTAAAAGTGTTATTCATGAGTTTCATCATTTTTGTATCTAAGAAACTTCTCTAGGTACAGAAATTTTTGCGTTTTTTGCCTTTTGGTTCTTGTGGAACTATAAAACACTCATTATACACGTTTCTCAGAATGTCCTTTTGTTTTGCAATACTTTGCATCCATTTTTGCATTTTTTTATGTAACAAGCTCAAAAACATTCAAAATATAAATTTTTGGTAATGTTATTCTATCTCTTCATATTGGTTGGTTTGCATCCTTTTTAGCGTTTTTCTACGTAAAACACTGAAAAGGCACGTTTTCAGTAATATTGTTTTGGATTCCCATATTGATTGACTTCCATGTTATTATCGTTTTGGTGCCTAACATACTGAAAAACACTCAAAAGTAAGGTTTCTCGTAAAGTCGTTTAATTTCCTTATGTAGATGGCTTTACATTCACTTAAGAGTTTGGTACATAACATTCCGAAAAAAAAGCTAAAATTAACTTTCTTGATAATATTTTTTATCACATAATTGCCCAGAATTTTCCCAGAATTTCGGCATCTCGGTATCTATGAAGATGAATAATAAAAAAAAAATAAAAATTGCCGTTTTTTTATATATTTATTTATTTTTTCTTTATAAAGAGTGTTATTTGTAGGTTTTAGTTTTTTGGTTCTTAAGGAACTTAAAAACACGTTTCTCGTAATGAACGTTTCTCGTAATGTCCATTCGTTTCCGAAACATAGGGTTCTTTGCATGTATTTTCGCGTTTTTATAGGTAGCATGATCAAAAACACTCAAAATACATGTTTTTTGTAATGTTATTCTAATTCTCCATAAAGGGTGTTTTGCATTCGTGTTAGCGTTTTGGTATGTAAGGAGCTAAAAAAAACTTAAAGGCATGTTCTTGGTAAAAGTTGGTTTCATTCCCATGTAATGTTATTGCCCTGCTTTTTAGTGCTTTATTGCCTAACACGCTCAAAAACATTCAAAGTCACTTTTCTGGTAATGTCATTTCTTACCAACATAAAGCTAGTTTTACATGCAATTTGGGGTTTTGGTAAATAAGAATGTGAAAAACACTCAAAATACACGCATTTCGTAAGGTTGTTATGTTTCTCATTTAAGAGTGTTATTCATGAGTTTCAGCATTTTGGTAACTAAGAAACTTCTCCATATACACGAGTTTCTGCGTTTTTTGCCTTGTGGTTCTTGTGAAACTATAAAACTCTCATTATTCACGTTTCTCGTAATGTCCTTTTGTTTCCCAATATAGAGTGCTTTGCATCCTTTTTCGCGTTTTTTGTAGGTAACAAGATTAAAAACACTCAAAATATACCATTTTGGTAATATTCTATTTCTTCATATTTGTTGGTTTGCATCCGTTTTAGCGTTTTTCTACCTAAAACACAGAAAAGACACGTTTTCAGTATTTTGTTTTGGATTCTCATATAGAGTGACTTCCAAATTATTTATCGTTTTGATGCCTAACAAGCTGAAAATCACTCAAAAGATAGGTTTCTGGTAAAGTCGTTTAATTTCCTCATATAGGTGGCTTTGCATGCACTTTAGGGTTTGGTAAATAACAGTCCGTAAAAAAGATAAAATTAACTTTTTTGATAATGATCTTTTATCACATAATTGCCCTGAATTTTGCCAGAATTTTGGCATCTCGGTACCTATGAAGATGAATAAAAAAAATAAAAAAATTCCTCTTTTTCTATTTATTTATTTATTTTTTCTGAATAAAGAGTGTTACTTGTGGGTTTTAGCTTTTTGGTTCTTAAGGAACTGGAAAACACTCATAATACACGTTTCTCTAATATCCTTTCCTTTCCCAAACATAAGGTTCTTTGCATGTATTTAAGCGTTTTTTATAAATAACATGATTAAAAAACACTTAAAATACCTGTTGTTGGTTATGTTATTTTCTTTCTATATAAAGTGTGTTTTGCATTCGTTTTAGCGCATATAAGGAGCTGAAAAACACTTAAAGCCAAGTTCTTCGTAAACGTTGGTTTTATTCCATGTGATGTGATTGCCCTACTTTTTAGTGCTTTATTGCCTAACACTCAAAAACACTCAAAAGACACTTTTCTGGTAATGTCATTTTTTTTACCACATAAAGCTTTATTCGCATGGAATTTCGTTTTTTTTTTAACTAAGAATGTGAAATAACACTCAAAATACACGCATTTAGTAAGCTTGTTCTGTTTTTCTATTAAGAGTTTTATTCATGAGTTTCAGCATTTAGGTATCTAAGAAACTTCTACATGTATACGAGTTTTTGTGTTTTTTGCCTTGTGGATCTTGTGAAAGTATAAAACACTCATTATACACATTTCTCGTAATGTCCTTTTGTTTCCAAATATAGAGTGCTTTGCATGCATTTTCGCGTTTTTTTGTAGGTAACAAGTTCAAAAACACTCAAAATATACGTTTTTGGGGATGTTTTTTCCATTTCTTCGTATTGGTTGGTTTGCATCCGTTTTAGCGTTTTTCTACGTAAAACACTGAGAAGGCATGTTTTCAGTAATTTTGTTTTGGATTCCCATATTGAGTTACTTCAATGGTATTTATCGTTTTGGTGCCTAACATGCTAAAAACACTCAAAACACAGGTTTCTTGTAAAGTCGTTTAATTTCCATATATAGGTGGCTTTCCATGCACTTTAGGGTTTGGTACATAAGAGTCCGAAAAATAATCTAGAATTAACTTTTTTTATAATGTTCTTTTTTCCACATAATTTCCCTGAATTTTGCCAGAATTTTGGCATCTTGGTACCTATGAAGATGAATAACAAAAAAAAAAATTGCTATTTTTTATTTATTTTTTTTTTCTCTATAAAGAGTGTTATTTGTGGGTTTTAGCTTTTTGGTACTTAAGGAACTTAAAAACAGTCATAATACACGTTTCTCATAATACTTTGCATCAATTTTCGCGTTTTTCTAGGTAAAAAGCTCAGAAACACTCAAAATATACATTTTTGGTAACGTTTTTCTATTTCTTGATATTGGTTAGTTTGCATCCGTTTTAACGTTTTTCTACGTAAAACACTGAGAAGAAACGTTTTTAGTAACTTTCTGGTAAGGTCGTTTAATTTCCTCATATTGGAGGCTTTACATGCACTTTAGGGTTTGGTACATAACAGTCCGAAAAAAAAAGCTGAAATTAACTTTTTAGATAATATTCTTTTATCACATAATTGCCCTGAATTTTTCCAGAATTTTGGCATCTCGGTACCTATGAAGATGAATAACAAAAAAAAAAATCCTATTTATTTTATTTTTTTATTTTTTATTTTCTAAATAAAGAGTGTTATTTGTGAGTTTTAGCTTCTTGGTACTTATGGAACTTATAAAAAACATTCATAATACACGTTTCTCGTAATGTCCTTTTGTTTCCCAAACATAATGTTCTTTGCATGTACTTAAGCGTTTTTATAGATAACATGATCAAAAACACTCAAAATACATGTTTTTCGTAATGTTATTCTGTTTCTCCATAAAGTTTGTTTTTCATGCGTTTTAGCGGTTTGGTATATAAGGGGTTAAAAAACACTTAAAGGCAAATTCTTCGTACAAATTGGTTTTATTCTCATGTAATGTGATCGTTCTGCTTTTTAGTGCTTTGTTGCATATCACGCTCAAAAACACTCAAAAGATACTTTTCTTGTAATGTCATTTTTTTTCCCAAATGAAGCTAGTTTCGCATGTAATTTGGCATTTTTGTAACTAAGAATGTGAAAAACACTTAAAATACACAATTTGGTAAGGTAGTACTGTTTAAGGTACTAAGGTAGTTCTGTTCTGTTTAAAAGTGTTATTCATGCATTTCATCATTTTGGTAAGTAAAAATTTCTCTATATGCACGAGTTTTTACGTTTATTGCCTTGTGGTTCTTTTAAAACTATAAAACACTCATTATACACGTTTCTCGTAATGTCCTTTTGTTTCCTAATATAGAGTGCTTTCCATCCATTTTTGCATTTTTTGTAGGTAACAAGTTCAAAAACACTCAAAAAATATTTTTTTGGTAATGTTATTCTATTTCTTCATATAGGATGGTTTGTATCCGCTTTAGCGCTTTTCTACGTAAAACACTGAAAAGACACGTTTTAGTAATTTTGTTTTGGATTCACATATTGACTGATTTTCATATTATTTATCGTATTGGTGCCTAACATGCTGAAAAACATTAAAAAGACAGGTTTCTGGTAAAGTCGTTTAACTTCCCTATATAGGTGGCTTTGCATGCACTTTAGGTTTTGGTACATAACAATCAGAAAAAAAAAGCTATAATTAACTTTCATGATAATGTTCTTTTTTTCACATAAATTCCCTGAATTTGGGCAGAATTTTGGCAATTCGGTACCTATGAAGATGAAAAACAAAAAACAAAATTTCCATTTTTTTTATTTTTTTTTATTTATTTATTTTTTTCTAAAGAGTGTTATTTGTGGGTTTTAGCTTTTTTGGTACTGAAGGAACTTAAAAATCACTCATAATACACGTTTCTCGTAATGTTCTTTCGTTTCCCAAACATAAGGTTCTTTGCATATATTTAAGCGTTTTTAGATAACATGATCAAAAACACTCAAAATACATGTATTTGGTAATGTTATTCTGTTTCTCCATAAAATGTATTTTGCATGCGTTTTAGCGTTTTGGTATGTAAGGAGCTCAAAAACATTTAAAGGCCAGTTCTTGGTAAAATTTGGTTTTATTCCCATGTAATGTAATTGCCCTGGCTTTTAGTGCTTTATTGCGTAACACGCTCAAAAACACTGAAAAGACATGCAAAGCCTCCCATATGAGGAAATTAAAGACGTTAGCAGAAATCTGTCTTTTGAGTGTTTTTCAGCATGTTAGGCACCAAAACGATAAATAATAAGGAACTCACTCTATGTGGGAATCCAAAAGAAAATGACTGAAAACGTGTCTTCTCAGTGTTTTACGTAGAAAACATTGCGGGAAAAATGTAAAATGAATGTTTTATAATTAAAAAAATCCACAAGGCAAAAAACTCAAAAACTCCTGTAAATGCTGAAAATCATGAATAACACTCTTAATTGAGAAACAGAGCAACCTTACTAAATGCGTGTCAAAAACACTAAAAGGCATTTTCTTCGTAAAAGTTGTTTTTCTTCCCATGTAATGTGATTGCCGTGCTTTTTAGTACTTTATTGCCTAACACACTCAAAAACACTCAAAGACACTTTTCTGGTAATGTCATTTTTTTCCCACATAAAGCTAGTTTTGCATGGAATTTGGGATTTTGGTAACTAAGAATGTAAAAAAAGCACTCAAAATACACGCATTTAGTAAGGTTGTTCTGTTTCTTGATTAAGAGTGTTATTCATGATTTTCAGTATTTTGGTATCTAAGAAACTTCTCCATACAGTCGAATTTTTGCATTTTTTGCCTTGTGATTCTGGTGAACTATAAAACACTCATTATACACGTTTCTCATTATGTCCTTTTTTTTTTTTCCTTATATAGAGTGCTTTGCAAACATTTTCGAGTTTCTTTTTATGTAACAAGCTCAAAAACACACAAAATATACTTTTTTGGTAATGTTATTCTATTCCTTCATATTGGTTGGTTTGCCTCCGTTTTAGCGTTTTTCTACGTAAATCTTTTAAAAGACACGTTTCCAATAATTTTGTTTTGGATTTCCATATAGAGTGAGTTTGATATTTTTTATCGTTTTGGTGCCTAACATGCTTTTTGGTGCGTTTTGCTTCCCAATATAGAGTGCTTTCTATCCATTTTCGCGTTTTTTGTGGGTAACAATTTCAAAAACACTCAAAATATACCTTTTTGTTAATGTTATTCTATTTCTTCATTTTGATTAGTTTGCATCCGTTTTAGCGTTTTGTACGTAAAACACCGAAAAGACACGTTTTCAGTAATTTTGTTTTGGATTCCCATATAGATTGACTTCCTTGGGTTTTATGATGTTGGTTCCTAACATGCTGAAAAACACTCATAAGACAGTTTTCTGGCAAACACGTTTAATTTCCCCATATAGGTGGCTTTGCATGCAATTTAGGGGTTTGGTACATAACAGTTCGAAAAAAAAAGCTAAATTTAACTTTTTTGATAATGTTTTTATTTCACATAATTTTCTGAAATTTGCCCGAATTTTGGCATTTCGGTACCTGTGAAGATGAATAAGAAAAAAATATTGTATTTTTTTTTCATTTATTTATTGTTTCTCAATAAAGAGTGTTATTTGTGGCTTTTAGCTTTTTGGTAATTAATGAACTTAAAAACACTTATAATACTCGTTTCTCGTAATCTCCTTTCATTTCCCAAAAATAATGTTCTTTGCATTTATTTAAGCGTTTTTATTGGTAACATGATCAAAAACACTCAAAATACATGTTTTTGGTAATATTATTCTGTTTCACCATAAAGAGTGTTTTGCATGCGTTTTAGTGTTTTGGTATATAAGGAGCTCAAAAACACATAAATGCAAGTTCTTGGTAAAAATTCGTTTTCCTCCAATGTAATGTGATTGCCCTCCTTTTTAGTGCTTTTTTTTTCTGTCACGCTCAAAAACACTCAAAAGACACTTTTCTGGTAAAGTGTTTTTTTTTTCCCACAAATCTATTTTCGCATGCAATTTTGGGTTTTGATAAGAATGTGAAAAGCAATCAAAATACATGCATTTATTAAGGCTGTTCTGTTTCTCAATTAGGAATGTTATTCATGAGTTTTACCATTTTTGTATCTAGGAAACCTCTCCATATACACGAGATTTTGCGTTTTTTGCCTTGCGGTTCTTTTGAACTATAAAACAGTCATTATACACTTTTCTTGCAATGTCCTTTTCTTTCCCAATATAGAGTGCTTTGCATCAATTTTCGCGTTTTTTGTAGGTAACATGCTCAAAAACACTCAAAATATACCTTTTTAGTAACGTTTTTCTATTTCTTGATTTTGGTTGCTTTGCATCCCTTTTAGAGTTTTTCTACGTAAAACACTGAGAAGACACGTTTTCAGTAGCTTTTTTTTATGAATTCCCATATAGGGTGAGTTTTGGTTTTGGTGCCTATGCTAAAAAACACTCAAAACACATATTTCTTGTAAGGTCGTTTAATTTCCTCATATAGGAGTCTTTGCATGCACTTTAAGGTTTGGTACATAACAGTCCGATAAAAAAAAAAACGGAAATTAACTTTTTTGATAATACTCTTTTATTTTATGATTGCCCTGAATTTTCCCAGACTTTTGGCATCTCGGTACCTATGAATATGAATAAAAAAAAAAAAATCCTATTTTTTTATATTTTTATTTTCTTTATTTTCTAAATATAGAGTGTTATTGGTGGGTTCTAGCTTTTTGGTACTTAAGGAACTTAAAAAAACACTCATAATACACGTTTCTTGTCATATCCTTTTGTTTCCCAAACATAATGTTCTTTGCATGTATTTAAGCGTTTTTATAGATAACAATATCAAAAACACTAAAAATACATGTTTTTGGTAATGTTGTTCTGTTTCTCCAAAACGTTTGTTTTTGTATGCGTTTTAGCGGTTTGGTATATAAGGACCTCAAAAACACTTAAAGGCATTGGTGTTATTCCAATGTAATATAATTGCCCTGCTTTTTAGTGCTTTATTGCCTATCATGCTCAAAAACACTTAAAAGACACTTTTCTGTTAATGTCATTTTTTTCTCACATAAAGGTGGTTTTGCATGCAATTTGGGTTTTGGTAACTAAGAATGTGAAAAGCACTCAAAATACACGCATTTAGTAAGGTTGTTCTGTTTCTCAATTAAGAAGGTTATTCATGAGTTTCAGCATTTTGGTATCTAGGAACCTTCTCCATATACAGGAGTTTTTGTGTTTTTAGCCTTTTGGTTCTTTTGAACTATAAAAATCTCATTATACACTTTTCTTGGAAAGTCCTTTTGTTTTTTAATATAGAGTGCTTTGCATCAATTTTCCCGTTTTTTGTAGGTAACAAGCTCAAAAACAGAAAAAAATATACCTTTCTGGTAATGTTTTTCTATTTCTTGATATTGGTAGGTTTGCATCCGTTTTAGCGTTTTTCTACGTAAAAGAAAGAAAAAACACGTTTTAAGTAATTTTGTTTTGGATTCTCATATAGAATGAGTTCCTTATTATTTATCGTTTTAGTGCCTAACATGCTGAAAAACACTCAAAAAACAGATTTCTGGTAAGATCGTTTAATTTCCTCATATAGGAGTCTTTGGATGCACTTTAGGGTTTGGTACATAACAGTCCGAAAAAAAAGCTAAAATTTACTTTTTTGATAATTTTTTTTTTTTTTTAACATATAATAGTCCTGAATTTTCCCAGAAATTTTGGCATCTCGGTACCCATGAAGATGAATAACAAAAAAAAAAAAATCCTATTTTTTTATTTTCTTTCTTTTTCTAAAAAAAAGAGAGTTATTTGTGGGTTTTAGCTTTTTTGTACTTAAGGAACTTAAAGACACTTATAATACACATTTCTCAAAATGGCCTTTCGTTTCTTATGTTTGTTATGTTTACATAAGGTTTTTTGCATGTATTTAAGCGTTTTTATAGATAACATGATCAAAAACACTCAAAATATATGTTTTTGGTAATTTTATTCTCTTTCTCCATAAAAGGTGTTTTGCATGCGTTTTAGCGTTTTCGTATGTAATGAGCTCAAAAACACTTAAAGGCAAGTTCTTGGTAAAAGTTGTTATTATTCCCATGTCATGTGATTCCCTTGCTTTTTAGTGCTTTATTGCCTAACACGCTCAAAAACATTCAAAAGACACTTTTCTGGTAATATCATTTTATTCCCACATAAAGATAGTTTTGCATGGAATTTGGGGTTTTGCTAACTAAGAATGTGAAAAAAAAACTCAAAACACAGGGTTTAGTAAGGTTGTTCTATTTCTTAATTAAAAGTGTTATTCATGAGTTTCAGCATTTTGGTATGTAAGAAACTTTTCTAATACACACATTTGGTAAGGTATTTCTGTTTGAAAATTAAAAGTGTTATTGATGAGTTTCAGCTTTTTGGTATGTAAGAACTTCTTTATGTACACGAGTTTTTGAGCTTTTTACCTTGTGGTTCTTCTCAAACTATAAAACACTCATACACGTTTCTCGTAATGTCCTCTTCTTTGCCAATATAGAGTGCTTTCCATCCATTTTTGCATTTTTTGTAGGTAACAAGCTCAAAAACACATCAAAATATATCTTTTTTGTAATGTTATTCTATTTCTTCATATTGGTTGGTTTGCATCCGTTTTAGCGTTTTTTTACGTAAATCACTGAAAAGACACGTTTTAAGTAATATTGTTCAGATTGCTGAAAAACACTCAAAAGACAGGTTTCTGGTAAAGTCGTGAAATTTCCCCATATAGGTGGATTTGCATGCACTTCAGAGTTTGTACATAACTCGGCAAAAAAGCTAAAAAAATTTTTTTATAATGATTATTTTTTACAAAATTTCCATGAATTTTGCCAGAATTTTGGCATCTCGGTACCTATGAAGATGAATAACATTTTTTTTTTTTCTCTCTATAAAGTTATTTGTAGGTTTTAGCTTTTTGGTACTTAAGGAACTTAAAAACACTCATAATACACGATTTTCGTAATGTCGTTTCTTTTTCCAAACATAGGGTTCTTTGCATGTATTTAGGCATTTTTATAGGTAACATGATCAAAAACACTCAAAATACATGTTTCTGGTAATGCTATTATGTTTCTCCATAATGGGTGTTTTGCAAGCGTTTTAGCGTTTTGGTATGTAAGAAGCTCAAAAATACGTAAAGGCAGGTTCTTGGTAAAAGTTGGTTTTATTCCCATATAATGTGATTGCCCTCCTTTTTAGTGCTTTAGTGCCTATCACGCTCAAAAACACTCAAAAGACACTTTTTTAGGTAATGTCATTTTTTTCCCACATAAAGCTAGTTTCGCATGGAATTTTTGGTTTTGGTAACTAAGACTCAAAATACATGCATTTCGTAAGGTTTTTCTGTATTCTTAATTAAGAGTGTTATTTCTGAGTTTCACCATTTTGTTATATAAGAAACTTCTCCATATACACCGAGTTTTACTCATGATTAAGACTTTTATTGAGAAACAGAACTATCTTACCAAATGTGAGTATTTTGAGTGTTTTTCACATTCTTAGTTACGAAAATCCGAAATTACAAGTGAAATTAGTTTTATGTGGGAAAAAAATGACATTACCAGAAAAGTGTCTTGTGAGTGTTTTAGAGCGTGATATACAACAAAGCACTAAAAAGCAGAACAATCACATTACGTGGGAATAAAAACAAATTTTACCAAAAATATGCTTTTAAGTGTTTTTAACTCCTTATATAACAAAACGCTAAAACGCATGCAAAACACCCTTTATGGAAAAACAAAATAACATTACCAAAAGCATGAATTTTAAGTGTTTTTGATCATGTTACCTATAAAAACGCTAAAATACATGCAAAGAACCCTATGTTTGTGAAAATAAAGGATATTTCGAAAATTGTGTATTATGAGAGTTTTTAGGTTCCTTAAGTACCAAAAAGCTAAAACACACAAATAACACTCTTTATAGAGAAAAAAAATGAAATGAATGAATACAAAATTTTTTTTTTTTTTTTTGTTATTCATCTTCATAGGTACCGAGATGCCAAAATTCTGGCAAAATTCAGGGAAATTAGGTAAAGAAAAAAAAATTATAAAAAAAAAATAATTTTAGCTTTTTTCCGGAGTTATGTACCAAACCCTAAGGTGCATGCAAAGCCACCTATATGGAAAAATTACACAATTTTACCAGAAACCTGTACCAGAATTAATTTCAACAAAATTACTGAAAACAAGTCTTTTCAGATATTTACGAAGAAAAAAGCTAAAACAAGTGCAAACCAACCAATGTGAAGAAATATAATAACATTACCAAAAAGATATATTTTGAGTGTTTTTATGCTTGTTACCTACAAAAAATGCAAAAATGGATGGAAAACACTCTATATTAGGAAACAAAAGAACATTACGAGAAACGTGTATAATTAGTGTTTTATAGTTTAACAAGAACCACAAGGCAATAAACGCAAAAACTTGTGTATATAGAGAAGTTTCTTACATACAAAAATGTTGAAATGCATGAAAAACACTTTTAATCGAGAAACAGAACTACCATACCAAATTGTGTATTTTGAGTGTTTTTCACATTCATAGTTACGAAATTGCCAAATTACATGCGAAACTAGCTTTATGTGGGAAAAAAATGACATTACCAGAAAAATGTCTTTTGAGTGTTTTTGAGCGTGATGCAACAAAGCACTAAAAAGCAGAACAATCACATTACTTGGGAATAAAACCAACTTTTACGAAGAACTTGCCTTTAAGTGTGTTTAACTCCTTACATACCAAAACGCTAAAACGCATGTAAAAACACCCTTTATGGAGAAACAGAATAACAATACCAAAAATATGTATTTTGAGTGTTTTTGATCATGTTACCTATAAAAAACGCTTAAATACATGTAAAGAACCCCATGTTTGTATAAGAAAAGGACATTACGAAAATCATGTATTATGAGTGTTTTTAAGTTCCTTAAGTACCAAAAAGCTAAAACTCACAAATAATACTTTATAGAGAAAAAAAATTGTTATTCATCTTCATAGGTACCGAGATACCAAATTCTGGAAAAATGCAGTGAAATTTTGTAAAAAAAAAATCATTATGAAAAAAATAATCTTAGCTTTTTTCCGGAGTTATGTTCCAAACCCTGAAGTGCATACAAAGCCACCTATATGGAGAAATTATTCGAATTTACCAGAAACCTGTCTTTTGAGTGTTTTTTTCAGCAATTTCAACAATATTTCTGAAAACGTGTCTTTTCAGTGATTTATGTAGAAAAACGCTAAAACAGATGCAAACCAACCAATATGAAGAAATAGAATAACATTACCAAAAAGATATATTTTTATGTGTTTTTGAGCTTGTTACCAACAAAAAATTTCGAAAATGGATGAAACGCACTCTATATTAGGAAAGAAAAAGGCATTACAAGAAATCTGTATAATGAGTGTTTTATAGTTTCACAAGAACCACAAGGCAAAAAACTCAAAAACTCGTGTACATAAAGAAGTTTCTTACATACCAAAATGCTGAAACTCATGAATAACACTTTTAATTGAGAAACATAACTACCTTACCAAATGTGTGTATTAGAGAAGTTTCTTAAATACCAAAATAGTGAAGCTCATGAATAACACTTTTAATTAAAAAAACAGAACAACCTTACTAAATGCCTGTATTTTGAGCCTTTTTCACATTTTTAGTTACCAAAACCCCAAATTCCATGCGGGAAAAAAATAATATTACCAGAAAATGTCTTTCGAGTGTTTTTGAGAGTGTTAGGCAATAAACCACTAAAAAGCAGGGCAATCACATTACATGGGAATAAAACCAACTTTTACCAAGAACTTGCTTTTAGGTGTTTTTGAGCTCATTACATACCAAAACGCTAAAATGGACAAAAAGAATAACATTACCAAAAACATGTATCTAAATACATGCAAAGAACCTTATGTTTGGGAAACGAAAGGACATTACGAGAAATATGTATTATGAGAGTTTTTAAGTTCCTTAAGTATTAAAAAGCTAAAACCCACAAATAACTCTCTTTATTTAGAAAAACTAAATAAATAAAAAATATAAAAAATTGGAGTTATTTATTTTTTTTTTGTTAATCATCTTCATAGATACTGAGATGCCAAAATTCTGGGGAAATTCCGGGCTATTATATGATAAAAGAAAATTATCAAAAAAGTTAATTTTATTATTTTTTTCGGACTGGTATATACCAAACCCTAAAGTGCATGCAAAGCCTCCTATATGAGGAAATTAAACGCCCTTAAAAGAAATCTGTCTTTTGAGTGTTTTTCAGAATGTTAGGCACCAAAAAGATAAATAAATAAGGAACTCACTTTATATGGGAATCCAAAACAAAATTACTGAAAACGTGTCTTCCCAGTGTTTTACGTAGAAACGCTAAAATGGATGCAAACCAACCAATATCAAGAAATAGAAAAAACATTACCAAAAAGGTATATTTTGAGTGTTTTTGAGCTTGTTACCTACATAAAAATGCTAAAATTGATACAAAGCACTGTATATTGGGAAACAGAGGGACATTGCGAGAAAAGTATATAATAAGTGTATTATAGTTCAAAAGAACAACAAGGCAAAAAACGCAAAAACACGTGTATATGGAAAAGTTTCCTAGATACCAAAATGATGAAACTCATGAATAACACTCTTAATTGAGAAACAGAACAACCTTACCAAATTCGAGTGTTTTGAGTGTTTTTCATATTCTTAGTTACTAAAAACGCAAATTTCATGCGAAACCAGATTTATATGGGAAAACATGACATTTCTAGAAAAATGTCCTTTGAATGTTTTTGAGCGTGATAGGCAATAAAGCACTAAAAAGCAGGGCAATCACTTTTCATTGCAATAAAACCAATTTTTACCAAGAACTTGCCTTTAAATGTTTTTGAGCTCCTTATATACAAAACCGCTAAAACGCATGCAAAACAAACTTTATGGAGAAACAGAATAACATTACCAAAAAGATGTAATTTGGGTGTTTTTTATCATGTTATCTCTAAAAAACGCTTAAATATATGCAAAGAACATTATGTTTGGGAAACAGAAGGACATTACGAAAAAAGTTGATTATGAGTGTTTTTTTAAGTTCCCTAAGTACCAAAAAGCTAAAACCCACAAATAACACTCTTTATTTAGAAAAAAAAATAGGAATTTTTTATTTTCATCTTCATAGGTACCGAGATGCCAAAATTCTGGGAAAATTCAGGAAAATTTTATGAACCAAAGAATATTACTAAAAAAGTTAATTTTAGCTTTTTTTTTCGGAATGTTGTGTAGCAAACCCTAAAGTGCATGCAAAGCCTCCTATATGAGGAAATTAAACGACCTTACCAGAAATCTGTCTTTTGAGTGTTTTTCAGCATGTTAGGCACCAAAACGATAAATAAAAAGGAACTCACTCTATATGGGAATCCAAAACAAAATTACTGAAAATGTATCTTCTCAGTGTTTTACGTAGAAAAACGCAAAAACTCGTGTATATAAAGAAGTTTCTTAGATACAAAAATACTGAAACTCATGAATAACAATCTTAATTGAGAAACAGAACAACCTTAGCAAATGCATGTATTTTGAGTGTTTTTCATATTCCTAGTTAGCATTACCCTAAATAGCATGCGAACCTAGCTTTATGAGGGAAAAAAATGACATTACCAGAAGTGTGTTTTAATTATTTTTCAGCATGTTAGGCAGTGAAGTACTAAATAGCAGGGCAATCATATTACATAGGAATAAAACCAATTTTTACCAAGAACTTGCCAATATGTATTTTTGAGCTCCTTACATACCAAACCGCTAAAACGCATGGAAAACAAACTTTATGGAGAAACAGAATAACATTACCTAAAACATGTATTTTGAGTGTTTTTTTAATATTATCTATAAAAACACTTAAATACATGCAAAGAACATTATGTTTGGGAAACGTAAGGACATTACGAGAAACGTGTATTACGAGTGTTTTTAAGTTCCTTAACTAATAAAAAGCTAAAGCCCATAAATAACACTCGTTATTTAGAAAAAATAAAAAAAAAATAAAAAAATAAATAAAAGGACTTTTTTTTGTTATTAACCTTCATAGGTACCGAGATGCCAAAATTCTGGGAAAAATTAGGGCAATTATATGATGAGAGAATATTATCAAAAAAGTTGATATTAGCTTTTTTTCGGACTGTTATGTACCAAACAGTAAAGTACATGCAAAGCCTCCTATATAAGGAAATTAAACGACCTTACTAGAAATCTGTGTTTTGAGTGTTTTTCAGCATGTTAGGCACCAAAACGATCAATAATAAGGAACTCACTCTATATGGCAAACCAAAACAAAATTACTGAAAACGTGTCTTCTCAGTGTTTTACGTAGAAAGACGCTAAAAAGAATGCAAACCAACCAATATCAAAAAGTAGAAAAACATTACCAAAAAGATATATTTTGAGTGTTTTTGAGCTTGTTCTTCTTCTTGTTCCCAGCTTTTCCCTATTCGGGGTCGCCGTTGTGAATGAGCCTTCTCCACGTATTTCTATTGTTTGCCATCTCTGGATTTATATTCTTCTCCCCAAGATCTCCGTTTATGCAGTCAGTCCATCTTCTTTTGGGCCGTCCTCTTCTTCTAACTCCCTCCACCTCCATTTCCATGATCTCCCTTCCTGCGTGGTCTTCGCCAACTCTTCTTCTCAAGTGTCCATACCACCTCAACCTTAACTCCTGGATCTTCTTGGAGACTTCAACTACTTTCACCGTTCCTCTTATGTACTTATTCCTAATTCGGTCTGTTCTTTTGACTCCCACCATCCATCTCCCACCATCCATTTTTGAGCTTGTTACCTATAAAAAAAAACAGGAAAATTGATAAAAAAGCACTTTATATTGGAAACAAAAGGACATTGCGAGAAAAGTGTATAATTAATGTTTTATAGTTCAAAAGAACCAAAAGGCAAAAAACGCAAAAACTCGTGTATATGGAGAAGTTTCCTAGATACCAAAATGCTGAAACTCATGAATAACACTCTTAATTGAGAAACAGAACAACTTTACTAAATGTTTGTATTTGAAGTGCTTTTCACATTTTTAGTTACCAAAATCCCAAATTGCATGTGAAACCAGCTTTATGTGGGAATAAAATGACATTACGAGAAAAGTGTCTATTGAGTGTTTTTTAGCGTGATAGGGAATAGAGCATTAAAAAGCAGGGGAATCACTTTCCATGGCAATAAAATAAATTTTTACGAAGAACTTGCTTTTAAGTGTTTTCAGCTCCTTATATACCGAAACGCTAAAACGCATGCAAAACACACTTTATGGAGAAAGAGAATAACATTACCAAAAACATACATTTTGCATGTTTTTGGCAAAATTTGGGCAAAATTAAAAAAATTATGAGTCAATTACCAAAAAAGTTAATTTTAGCTTTTTCTTTTCGTGCTGTTATGTACTAAACCCTAAAGTGCATGCAAAGCCACCTATATGGGGAAATTAAACGTCTTTGCCAGAAAACTGTCTTATGAGTGTTTTTCAGCTTGTTAGGCACCATAATGGTAAATAACATGCGTCACTCTATATGGGAATCTAAAACAAAATTACTGAAAACGTGTCTTTTCGGTGTTTTACGTAGAAAAACGCTTAAACGGATGCAAACCAACCAATAAGAAGAAATAAAATTACATTACCAAAAAGGTACATTTTGAGTGTTTTTGAGCTTGTTACCTACAAAAAACGCGAAAATGGATGCAAAGCACTCCCTATTGGGAAATAAAAGGACATTACGAGAAACGTGTATAATGAGTGTCTTATTTTTTTTGAGCAAAAGAACTTGTGGTTCACAAGAACTACAAGGCAAAAAACGCAAAAAATTCGTGTATATAAAGAAGTTTCTTAGATACCAATATGCTGAAACTCATGAATAACAATATTAATTGAGAAACAGAAGAACCTTACCGAATGCGTGTATTTTGAGTGTTTTTCACATTCTTAGTTAGCAAAACCCCAAATAGAACGCGAATCTATGTTGGAAAAAAAATGACATTACCAAAAGTGTCTTTTGAGTGTTTTTGAGCGTTTTTGGCAATAAATAAAAAAAAAAAAAACAGGGCAATCACATTACAAGGGAATAAAACCAACTTTTACCAAGAACTTGTCTTGAAGTGTTTTTGTCCTCCTTACAAACCAAAACGCATGCAAAAAACTCCTTAATGGAGAAGCAGAATAACATTACTAAAAACATGTGTTTTAAGTCCTTTTGATCATGTTATCTATAAAAACGCTTAAAGACATGCAAAGAACCCTATGTTTGGGAAACGAAAGGACATCACGAGAAACGTGTATTAGGACCGTTTTTAAGTTCCTTAAGTAACAAAACGTTAAAACCCATAAATAACATCCTTTATAGAGAAAAAAATAAATAAAAAAATCTTTTTTTTATATTGATTTTCATAGGTACCAAGATGCCAAAATTCTGCCAAAATTCATGGAATTTATGTGGAAAAAAGTACATTATCAAAAAAGTTAATTATAGCTCTTTTTCGGATTTTTATGTTCCAAACTCTAAAGTGCATGCCACCTATATAAGGAAGTTAAACGACTTTACTAGAAACCTGTCTTTTCAGTGTTTTCCAGCATGTTAGGCACCAAAACGATAAATAATATGGAAGTCAGTTAATATGTGAATCCAAAACAAAATTACTGAAAAACGCGTCTTTTCAGTGTTTTACGTAGAAAAACGCTAAAACGGATGCAAACCAACAAATATGAAGAAATAGAATAACATTACCAAAAAGTGTTTTTTAGCTTTTTACCTACAAAAAACGCGCAAATGGATAGAAAGAACTCTATATTGGGAAGCAAAAGGATATTAAGAGAAACGTGTATAATGAGTGTTTTATAGTTTCACAAGAACCACAATGCAAAAAACGGAAAAACTCGTGTATATAGAGAAGTTTCTTACATACCAAAACGCTAAAACTCATGAATAACACTTTTAATTGAAAAACAGAACTACCTTACCAAATGTGTGTATTTTGAGTGTTTTTCACATTCTTAGTTACGAAAATCCCAAATTACATGCAAAACTACCTTTATGGGGGAAAAAAATGACATTACCAGAAAAGTGTCTTTTGAGTGTTTTTGAGCGTTATATGCAACAAAACACTAAAAAGCAGAAATATCACATTACATTGGAATAAAACCAAATTTTACGAAGAACTTGCCTTTAAGTGTTTTTTAACTCCTTACATACCAAAACGCTAAACGCATGCAAAACAACCTTTATGAAGAAACAGAATAACATTACCAAATACATGTATTTTGATTGTTTATGATCATGTTACCTATAAAATCGCTTAAATACATGCAAAGAACCCTATGTTTGTGAAACGAAAGGACATTACGAAAATCGTGTATTATGAGTATTTTTAAGTTATCTAAAACCCACAAATAACACTCTTTATAGAGAAAAAAATAATTAAAAAAATATATTTTTTTTTGTTATTCATCTTCATAGGTAACGAGATGCCAATTTTCTGAGAAAATTCAGGGAAATTATGTGAAAAAAACATTAAAAAAAAATGATTTTAGCTTTTTCCGGAGTTATGTAGGAAACCCGGAAGTGCATGCAAAGCCACCTATATGGGGAAATTACACGACTTTATAAGAAACGTGTCTTTGGGTGTTTTCAGCAATTTCAACAATATTACTGAAAAGTGTCTTTTCAGTTTTAGCAAAGAACGCTAAAACGGATGCAAACCAACCAATATGAAGAAACAGAATAACATTACAAAAAAGTTGAGTGTTTTTGAGCTTGTTACCTACAAAAAACGCAAAAATGAATGCAAAGCAGTCTATATTGGGAAACAAAAGGATATTACAAGAATATTGTATAATGAATGTATTAATAGTTTTAAAGAACCATAAGGCAAAAAACGCAAAACTCGTATATATGGAGAAGTTTCTTAGATACCAAAATGCTGAAACTCATGAATAACACTCTTAATTGAGAAACAGAACAATTTTAGGAATTGAGTGTATTTTGAGTGTTTTTTTTCATATTCTTAGTAGTCCAACCCCAAATTACATGCGAAACTGTGGAAAAAAAATGAAATTACTAGAAAAATGTCTTTTTAGTGTTTTTCAGCGTGTTAGGCAATAAAGCATTAAAAAGCAGGGCAATCACATTACATGGGAATATAACCAACTTTTACCAAGAACTTGCCTTTAAGTTTTTTTGAGCTCCTTACATACTAAAACGCTAAAACCCATGCAAAACACCCTGTATGAAAAAACAGAATAACATTATCAAAAACATGTATTTTGAGTGTTTTTGAGCTTGTTACCAATAAAAACGCTTAAATACATGCAAAGAACCCTATGTTTGGGAATAAAAGGACATTACGAGGAATGTGTATTATGAGTGCTTATAAGATCCTTAACTACCAAAAAGCTAAAACCCACAAATAACTGTATACAGAAAAAAAAAATAAAAATAAATAAAAAAAACGTTTTTTTATTGATCTTCATAGGCAACGAGATGCCAAAATTCTGGAAAAATTTAGGAAAATTACGTGAAAAAAGAATGTTATGAAAGAGGTTAATTTTAGCTTTTTTTTTCGGACTGTTATGTACCAAACCCTAAAGTGTATGCAAAGCCACCTAAAAAGGGAAATTAAACGACTTTACAAGAAACCTGTCTTTTGAGTGTTTTTCAGCATGATAGGCATCAAAACGATAAATAACATGGAAGTCACTCTATATGGGAATCCAAAAATTACTGAAAACGTGTCTTTTCTGTGTTTACGTAGAAAAACGCTAAACTCCGATGGAAACCAACCAATATGAAGAAATAGAATAACATTACCAAAAAGGTATATTTTGAGTGTTTTTTGATCATGTTACCTATAAAAACGCTTCAATACATGTAAAGAACCTTATCTTTAGGAAACAAAAGGACATCACGAGAAGCGAGTATTATGATAAAATATAACTTTTTAGTAACGTTTTTCTATTTCTTGATATTGGTTGCTTTGCATCCGTTTTAGCGTTTTTCTAAATAAAACACTGAGAAGACACGTTTTCAGTCACTTTGTTTTGGATTCCTATATACAGTGAGTTCCTCATTATTTATCGTTTTGGTGCCTAAAATGCTAAAAAAAAAACACAAAACACAGATTTCTGATAAGGTCGTTTAATTTCCTTATATATGAGGCTTTCCATGCACTTTAGGGTTTGGTACATAACAGTCCGAAAAAAAAGCTGAAATTAACTTTTTTGTTAATAATCTATTATCATATGATTGCCCTGAATTTTCCGAAAATTTTCTCATCTCGATACTATGAAGATGAATAAGGAAAAAAAAAAATTCCTATTTTTTTTATTTTTTATTTTATTTTCTAAATAAAGAGTGTTTATTTGTGGGTGTTAGCTTTTTGGTACTTAAGGAACTCAAAAAACACTCATAATACACGTTTCTCGTAATGTCCTTTTGTTTCCCAAACATAATGTTCTTTGCATGTATTTAAGCATTTTTATAGATGACATGATCAAAAACACTCAAAATACATGTTTTTGGTAATGTTACTCTGTTTCTCCATAAAGTTTGTTTTGAATGCATTTTAGCGGTTTGTTATATAAGGAGCTCAAAAACACTTAAAGGCAAGTTTTTGGTATAAATTGGTGTTATTCCAATGTAATATGATTGCCCTGCTTTTTAATGCTTTGTTGCCTCTCACGCTCAAAAACACTTAAAAGACACTTTTCTGTTAATGTCATTTTTTTCTCACATAAAGATCGTTTTGCATGCAATTTGGGATTTTTGGTAACTAAGAATGTGAAAAGCATTCAAAATACACGCATTTTGTAAGGTTGTTCTGTTTCTCAATAAAGAGTGTTATTTATGAGTTTCAGGATTTTGGTATCTAGGAACCTACTCCATATCCACGAGTTTTTGTGTTTTTTGCCTTTTGGTTTGTTTGAACTATAAAAATCTCATTATACACTTTTCTTGCAAAGTCCTTTTGTTTTCTAATGTAGAGTGCTTTGCATCAATTTTTCCGTTTTTTGTAGGTAACAAGCTCAATAACACTCAAAATATACCTTTTTGGTAATGTTTTTCTATTTCTTAATACTGGTTGGTTTCAATCCGTTTTAGCGTTTTTCTACATAAAACACTGAAAAGACACGTTTTGAGCAATTTTGTTTTGGATTCTCATATAGAGTGAGTTCCTTATTATTTATCGTTTTGGTGCCTAATATGCTGAAAAACACTCAAAAAACAGATTTCTGGTAAGGTCGTTTAGATATATAACAGTCCGAAAAAAAGGTAAAATTAATTTTTCATTAATTTTCTTTTATCATATAATAGTCTTGAATTTTCCCAGAATTTTGGCATCTCGGTACCTATGAAGATGAATAACAAAAAAAAAAAAAAAATCCTATTTTTTTTTTCTTACTTTCTTTCTAAATAAAGTGTTATTTGTGGGTTTTAACTTTTTGGTACTTAAGGAACTTAAAAACACTTATAATACACATTTCTAGTAATGTCCTTTCGTTTCGCAAACATAAGGTTCTTTGTTTGTATTTAAGCGTTTTTATGGATAACATGATGAAAACCCTCAAAATATATGTTTTTGGTAATTTTATTGTTTCTCCATAAAAGGTGTTTTGCATGCATTTTAGCGTTTTGGTATGTAATGAGCTCAAAAACACTTAAAGGCAAGTTCTTGGTAAAAGTTGTTTTTATTCCCATGTAATGTGATTACCCTGCTTTTTAGTGCTTTATTGCCTAACACGCTCATAAACACTCAAAAGACACTTTTCTGGTAATATCATTTTTTTTCCCACATAAAGCTAGTTTTGCATGGAATTTCGAGTTTTGGTAACTAAGAATGTGAAAAAAAACTCAAAACACAGGCATTTAATAAGGTTGTTCTATTTCTTAAGAAAAAGTGTTATTCATGAGTTCCAGCATTTTGTTATGTAAGAAACTTTTCTTCTACACACATTTGGTAAGGTATTTCTGTTTCAAAATTAAAAATGTTATTCATGAGTTTCAGCTTTTTTGGTATGTAAGAAACTTCTTTATTTTACACGAGTTTTTGAGTTTTTTTCCTTCTGGTTCTTGTCAAACTATAAAACACTCATACACGTTTCTCGTAATGTCCTTTTCTTTGCCAATATAAAGTGTTTTCCATCCATTTTTTTATTTTTTGTAGGTAACAAGCTCAAAAACACATCAAAATATATCTTTTTGGTAATGTTATTCTATTTCTTCATATTGGTTGGTTTACATCCGTTTTAGCGTTTTTCTACGTAAATCACTGAAAAGACACGTTTTCAGTAATATTGTTGATATTGCTGAAAAAACACTCAAAAGACAGGTTTCTGGTAAAGTCGTGTAATTTCCCCATATAGGTGGATTTGTATACACTTCAAGGTTTGTACATAACTCCGGAAAAAAGCTAAAAAATTTTTTTTTTTTTTTTTTTTTACAAAATTTCCATGAATTTTGCCAGAATTTTGGCACCTCGGTAACTATGAAGATGAATAACAAAAAAAAAAAAATCCCTCTATAAAGAGTGTTATTTGTGGGTTTTAGCTTTTTGGTACTTAAGTAACTTAAAAACAATCATAATACACGATTTTCGTAATGTCCTTTTGTTTCACAGATATAGGGTTCTTTACATGTATTTAAGCGTTTTTTTAGGTTACATGATCAAAAACACTCAAAATACATGTTCTTGGTATTGTTATTCTGTTTCTCCATAAAGGGTGTTTTCCATACGTTTTAGAGATTTGGTATGTAAGGAGTTAAAAAACACTTCAAGGCAAGTTCTTCGTAAAAGTTGGTTTTATTCCCATGTAATGTGATTGTTCTGCTATTTAGGGCATTGTTGCATATCACGCTCAAAAACACTAAAAATACACTTTTTTGGAAATGTCATTTTTTTTCCCACATGAAGGTAGTTTCGCTGTAATTTGGCATTTTCGTAACTAAGAATGTGAAAAACACTCAAAATACACAATATGGTAAGGTAGTTCTGTTTATTGATTAAAAGTGTTATTCATGCATTTCATCATTTTGGTTTGTAAGAAATTTCTCTATATACACAAGTTTTTGTGTTTATTGCCTTGTGGTTGTTTTAAAACTATAAAACACTCATTATACACGTTTCTCGTAAAGTCCTTTTGTTTCCTAATATAGAGTGCTTTACATCCATTTTTGCATTTTTTGTAGGTAACAAGCTGAAAAACACTCAAAATATATCTTTTTAGTAATGTTATTCTATTTCTTCATATAGGTTGGTTTGCATCCGCTTTAATGTTTTTTTTACGTAAAACACTGAAAAGACACGTTTTCAGTAATTTTGTTTTGGATTCACATATTGACTGACTTCCATATTATTTATCGTGTAGGTGCCTAACATGCTGAAAAACACTGAAAAGACAGGTTTCTGATAAAGTCTTTTAACTTCCCTATATAGGTGTCTTTGCATGCACTTTAGGGTTTGGTACTTAGCAATCCGAAAAAAAGCTGTAATTAACTTTTTTGGTAATGTTCTTCTTTCCACATCAATGCCCTGAATTTTGGCAGAATTTTCGCATCTCGGTCCCTATAAGAATGAGTAACAAAAAAAAAAAAAATTCCCATGTTTTTATTTTTTTTTTGTTTATTATTTTTTTTCTAAATAAAGAGTGTTATTTGTGGGTTTTAGCTTTTAGGTATTGAAGGAACTTAAAAAACACTCATAATACACGTTTCTCGTAATGTCCTTTCGTTTCCCAAACATAAGGTTCTTTGCATGTATTTAAGTGTTTTTATAGATAATATGATCAAAAACACTCAAAATACATGTATTTGGTAATATTATTCTGTTTCTCCATAAAATGTATTTTGCAGGCGTTTTAGCGTTTTGGTATGTAAGGAGCTCAAAAACACTTAAAGCCAAGTTCTTGGTAAAATTTGGTTTTATTCCCATGTAATGTGATTGCCCTTCCTTTTAGTGCTTTATTGCGTAACACGCTCAAAAACACTCAAAAGACATGCAAGGCCTCAAATATGAGGAAATAAGAGACCTTACCAGAAATCTGTCTTTTGAGTGTTTTTCAGCATGTTAGGCACCAAAACGATAAATAATAAGGAACTCTCTCTATGTGGGAATCCAAAAGAAAATTACTGAAAACTTGTCTTCTCAGTGTTTTACGTAGAAAAGCGCTAAAATTGATGCAAACCAACCAATATCAAGAAGCAGAAAATCATTACCAAAAATATATATTTTGAGTGTTTTTGACCTTGTTACATACAAAAAAACACAAAATTGATACAAAACACTCTATATTGGGAAACAAAGGGACATTGCGAGAAAAGTGTATAATGAATGTTTTATAGTTCAAAAAAACCACAAGCCAAAAAACGCAAAAACTCGTGTATATGGAAAAGCTTCCTAGATACTGAAATACTGAAACTCATGAATAACACTCTTAATTGAGAAACAGAACAACCTTACTAAATGCGTGTCAAAAACACTAAAAGGCAAGTTTTTCGTAAAAGTTGGTTTTATTCCCATGTAATGTGATTGCCCTGCTTTTTAGTGCTTTATTGCCTAACATTCTCAGAAACAATCAAAGACACTTTTCTGGTAATGTCATTTTTTTCCCACATAAAGTTAGTTTCGCATGGAATTTGGGGTTGTGGTAACGAAGAATGTAAAAAAAACACTCAAAATACACGCATTTAGTAAGGTTGTTCTGTTTGTTAATTAAAAGTGTTATTCATGAGTTTCAGCATTTTGGTATCTTAGAAACCTCCGCACAGACGAGTTTTTGCGTTGTTTGCCTTGTGATTCTGGTGAAACTATAAAACACTCATTATTGATGATTTTCGTTATGTCCATTTTTTTCCTAATATACAGTGCTTTGCATCCATTTTTGCGTTTTTTTTATGTAATAAGCTCAAAAACACACAAAATATACTTTTCTGGTAATATTATTCAATTTTTTTCATATTCGCTGGTTTGCATCCGTTTTTGCGTTTTTCTACGTGGAAATTAAAGGACTTTACAAGAAAACTGTCTTTTGAGTGTTTTTCAGCATGTTAAGCACCAAAACGATAAATAATATGGGTCACTCTATATGGGAATCCAAAACAAAATTACTGAAAACGTGTCTTTTCAGTGTTTTACGTAAAAAACGTTAAAACTGATGCAAACAGACCAATATGAAGAAATAGAATAACATTACCAAAAAGATATATTTTAAGTATTTTTGAGCTTGTAACCAACAAAAAAAAAAAAAAACGTGAAAATAGATGCAAAGCACTCCATATTGGGAAACAAAAAGACATTACGAGAAACGTGTATAATGATTATTTTATAGTTTCACAAGAACCACAAAGCAAAAAACGCAAAAACTAGTGTATATGGAGAAGTTTCTTAGATACCAAAATGCTGAAACTCCTGAATAACACTCTTAATTAAGAAACAGAGTAACATTACTAAATGCGTGTGTTTTGAGTGTTTTTTCACATTCTTAGTTGCTAGAACACCAAATTGCATGCGAAACAAGCTTTATGTGGGAAAAAAAATGATATAACGATAAAAGTGTCTTTTGAGGGTTTTTGAGAGAGTTAGGCAATAAAACACTAAAAAGGAGGGCAATCACATTACAACGGAATAAAACCAACTTTTACCAAGAACTTGCCTTTAAGTGTTTTTTAACTCCTTATATACCAAAACGCTAAAACACATGCAAAACACCCTCTATGGAGAAACAGATTAAAATTACCAAAAACATATATTTTGAGTGTTTTTAATCATGTTACTTCTAAAAACACTTAAATACATGCTAAGAACCCTATGTCTGGGAAACGAAAGGACATTACTAAAAACGTGTATTATGCGTGTTTTTAAGTTCCATAAGTACCAAAAAGTTAAAACCTCTTTATAAAGAAAAAAATAAAGAAATAATATAAAAATAGGATTTTTTTTTGTTATTCTTCTTCATAGGTACTGAGATGCCAAAATTCTGGCAAAATTCAGGGAAATTATGTGTAAAAAGAATATTATCAAAAAGGTTAATTTTAGCTTTTTTTTCGGACTGTTATGTACCAAACCATGAAGTGCATGCAAACCCAATTATATGGAGAACTCAGACGACTTTACGAGAAACCTGTGTTTCTAGTGTTTTTGAGCATGTTAGTCACCAAAACAATAAATAATATTGAAGTCATTCTATGTGGTAATCCAAAACAAAATTACTTTAAACGTGTCTTTTTCGTGTTTTACGTAGAAAAACGCTAAAAAGGATGCAAGCCAACCAATATAAAAAAAAATAGAATAAGATTACCAAAAAGGTATATTTTGAGTGTTTTTTTAGCTTTTTACTTACAAAAAAAAATGCGAAAATGGATGGAAAGCTCTCTCTATTGGTTAACAAAGGACATTACGAGAAACGTGTATAATGAGTGTTTTATAGATTCTCAAGAATCACAAGACAAAAAACGCAAAAACTCGTATATATGGAGAATTTTCTTAGATACCAAAATGGTGAAACTCCTGAATAACACTATCAGTTGAGAAACAGAACAACCTTACCAAATGCGTGTATTTTGAGTGTTTTTTCACATTCTTAGTTTCCAAAACACCAAATTTTATGTGAAAGTATCTTTATGTGGGAAAAAAATGACATTACAAGAAAAGTGTCTTTTAAGTGTTTTTTTTTTTTTTAGCATGATAGGCAATAAAGCACTAAAAAGCAGGGCAATCACATTACATGGAAATAAAATCAACTTTTACCAAGTGTTTTTTCTAAGTGTTTTTGAGCTACTTATATACCAAAACGCTAAAACGCATGTAAAACACTCTTTATTTAGAAACGGAATAACATAACCAAAAACATGTATTTTGAGTGTTTTTGATCATGTTACCTATAAAAACGCTTAAATACATGCAAAGAATCTTATGTTTGGGAAACGAAAGGACATTTCGAGAAATGTGTATTATGAATGTTTTTAAGTTCTTTAAGTACCAAAAAGCTAAAACCCACAAATGCCACTCTTTATAGAGAAAAAAAAAATAAATAAATAGAAAAATAGGATTTTTTTGTATTCATCTTGCAAAACACCCATTATGGAGAAACAGAATAACATTACCAGAAACATGTATTGTGAGTGTTTTTGATCATGTTACCTACAAAAATGCCTAAAGACATGCAAAGAACCCTATGTTTTTAAAATTGAAGGACATTACGAAAATCGTGTATCATGAGTGTTTTTAAGTTCTTTAAGTACCAAAAAGCTAAAATCCACAAATAACTTTTCATTGAGAAAAAAAAAATTGTTAATCATCTTCATAGGTACCGAGATGCCAAAATTCTGCCAAAATTCATGGAAATTTTGTAAAAATAATCATTATAAAAAAAATAATTTTAGCTTTTTTCCGGAGTTATGTACAAACTCTGAAGTGCATGCAAATCCACCTATATGGGGAAATTACACGACTTTACCAGAAACCTGTCTTTTGAGTGTTTTTCAGCAATCTGAACAATATTACTTAAAACGTGTCTTTTCAGTGATTTACGTAGAAAAACGCTAAAACGGATGCAAACCAACCAATATGAAGATATATAATAACATTACCAAAAAGATATATTTTGTTGTGTTTTTGAGCTTGTTACCTACAAAAAATGCAAAATGGATGGAAAGCACTTTATATTGGCAAAGAAGAGGACATTACGAGAAGCGTGTATGAGTGTTTTATAGTTTGACAAGGACCAGAAGGTAAAATACTCAAAAACTCGTGTACATAAAGAAGTTTCTTACATACCAAAAAGCTGAAACTCATCAATAACACTTTTAATTTTGAAACAGAAATACCTTACCAAATGTGTGTATTAGAAAAGTTTCTTACATACCAAAATGCTTAAACTCATGAATAACACTTTTAATTAGGAAATAGAACAACCTTACTAAACACTGTGTTTTGAGTTTTTTTTTTCACATTCTACCAAAACCCCAAATTCCATGCAAAACTAACTTTATGTTTGAAAAAAAAAAAGATATTTCCAGAAAAGTGTTTTTTGAGTGTTTTTCAGCGTGTTAGGCAATAAAGCACTAAAAAGCAGGGTAATCACATTACATGGGAATAATAACAACTTTTACCAAGAACTTGCCTTTAAGTGTTTTTGAGCTAATCACATACAAAAACGCTAAAACGCAAGCAAAACACCTTTTATGGAGAAAGATAATAAAATTACCAAAAACATATATTTTGAGTGTTTTTGATCATGTTATCTATAAAAACGCTTAAATACATGCAAAAAACCTTATGTTTAAGAAACGAAAGGACATTACGAGAAATGTGTATTATAAGTGTTTTTAAGTTCCTTAAGTACCAAAAAGCTAAAACCCACAAATAACACTCTTTATTTAGAAAAAAAAGTAATAAAATATAAAAATAGTATTTTTTTTTTTTTGTTATTCATCTTCATAGGTACCGAGATACCAAAATTCTGGGAAAATTCAAGACTATTATATGTTAAAAGAAAAATTATCAAAAAAGTAAATTTTAGCTTTTTTTATTCGGACTGTTATGTACCAAACCCTAAAGTGCATCCAAAGACTCTTATATGAGGAAATTAAACGAGCTTACCAGAAATCTGTTTTTTTGAATGTTTTTCAGCATGTTAGGCACCAAAACGATAAATAATAAGGAACTCACTCTATATGAGAATCCAAAACAAAAATACTGAATGTGTTTTTTCTTTCTTTTACGTTGAAAAACGCTAAAACGGATGCAAACCTTCCAATATCAAGAAATAGAAAAACATTACCAAAAAGGTATATTTTGAGAGTTTTTGAGCTTGTTACCTACAAAAAACGCGAAAATTGATGCAAAGCACTCTATATTAAAAAACAAAAGGACTTTGCAAGAAAAGTGTATAATGAGTTTTTTATAGTTCAAAAGAACCAAAAGGCTAAAAACACAAAAACTTTTAAGTATTTTTGAGCGTGATAGGCAATAAAGCACTAAAAAGCAGGGCAATCATATTACATTGGAATAACACTAATTTATACCAAAAACTTGCCTTTAAGTGTTTTTGATGTCCTTATATACCAAACCGCTAAAACCCATACAAAAACAAACTTTATGGAGAAACAGAACAACATTACCAAAAACATGTATTTTGAGTGTTTTTGATATTGTTATCTATAAAAACGCTATCTATAAAAACATGCAAAGAACATTATGTTTGGGAAACAAAAGGATATTACGAGAAACGTGTATTATGAGTGTTTTTTTAAGTTCCTTAAGTACCAAAAAGGCAAAACCCACCAATAACAGTCTTTATTTAGAAAATAAAAAATAAAAATATAAAAAAATATGATTTTTTTTTCTTTTGTTATCCATATTCATAGGTACCGAGATGCCAAAATTCTGGGAAAATTCAGATCAATCATATGATAAAAGATTATTATCAAAAACGTTAATTTCCGGTTTTTTTTTATTGGACTGTTATGTACCAAACCTTAAAGTGCATGGAAAGACTCCTATATGAGGAAATTAAACGACCTTACCAGAAATCTGTGTTTTGAGTGTTTTTTTTAGCATGTTAGGTACCAAAACGATAAATAATAAAGAACTCACTCTATATGGGAATCCAAAAAAAAGCTACTGAAAACGTGTCTTCTCAGTGTTTTACGTAGAAAAACTCTAAAACGAATGCAAAGCAACCAATATCAAGAAATAGAAAAACGTTACTAAAAAGGTATATTTTGAGTGTTTTTGAGCATGTTACCTAAAAAAAAACGCGAAAATTGATGCAAAGCACTCTATATTGGGAAAGAAAAGGACATTGCAAGAAAAGTGTATAATGAGTGTTTTATAGTTCATAAGAACCGCGAGGCAAAAAAAGCAAAATCTCGTGTATATGGAGAGGTTTCCTAGATATAAAAATGCTAAAACTCATGTATAACACTCCTAATTGAGAAACAGAACAGACCTAATAAATGCGTGTATTTTGATTGCTTTTCACATTCCTATCAAAACCCAAAATTGCATGCGAAAATAGATTTATGGGAAAAAAAAGACTTTACCAGATAAGTGTGTTTTGAGTGTTTTTGAGCGTGATAGAAAATAAAGCACTAAAAAGGAGGGCAATCACATTACGTTGGAGGAAAACGAATTTTTACCAAGAACTTGCATTTATGTGTTTTTGAGCTCCTTATATACCAAAGCACTAAAACGCATGCAAAACACTCTTTATGGTGAAACAGAATAACATTACCAAAAAAACATGTATATTGAGTGTTTTTGATCATGTTACCAATAAAAACGCTTAAATAAATGCAAAGAACACTATTTTTGGGAAACGAAAGGAGATTACGAGAAACGAGTATTATGAGTGTTTTTAAGTTCATTAATTACAAAAAAGCTAAAAGTCACAAATAACACTCTTTATTGAGAAACAATAAATAAATAAAAAATTTAAATAAATATAATATTTTTTTTCTTTCTTATTCATCTTCACAGGTACTGAAATGCCAAAATTCGGGCAAATTTTAGGAAATTATGTGAAATAAGAATATTATCAAAAAAGTTAAATTTAGCTTTTTTTTGATCATTATGAGTGTTTTTAAGTTCATTAATTACAAAAAAGCTAAAAGTCACAAATAACACTCTTTATTGAGAAACAATAAATAAATAAAAAATTTAAATAAATATAATATTTTTTTTCTTTCTTATTCATCTTCACAGGTACTGAAATGCCAAAATTCGGGCAAATTTTAGGAAATTATGTGAAATAAGAATATTATCAAAAAAGTTAAATTTAGCTTTTTTTTTCGAACTGTTATGTACCAAACACCTAAAGTGCATGACAACCCACCTATATGTGGAAATTAAATGTCTTTGCCAGAAAACGGTCATATAAGTGTTTTTCAGCATGTTAAGAACCAACACGATAAATAACATGGAAGTCAATCTATATGGGAATCCAAAACAAAATTACTAAAAACGTGTCTTTTCAGTGTTTTACGTAGAAAAACGCTAAAACGGATGTAAACCAACCAATATGAAGAAATAAAATAACATTACCGAAAAGGTATATTTTAAGTGTTTTTGAAATTGTTACAAAAAACGCGAAAATGGATGGAAAGCACTCTATATTGGGAAGCAAAAGGACATTACGAGAAACGTGTATAATGAGTGTTTTATAGTTTCACAAGAACTACAAGGCAAAAAACGCAAAAAATCGTGTATATTGAGAAGTTTCTTACATTCCAACCAATTACAACCAATATGAAGGAATAGAATAACATTACCAAAAAAGTATATTTTGTGTGTTTTTGAGCTTGTTACATAAAAAGAAACTCGAAAATGGATGCAAAGCACTCTATATTAAAAAAAAAAGGACATAATGAGAAACGTGTATAATGAGTGTTTTATAGTTCAACAGAATCACAAGTCAAAAAACGCAAAAACTCGACTGTATGGAGAAGTTTCTAAGATACCAAAATACAGAAACTCATGAATAACACTCTTAATCAAGAAACAGAACAACCTTACTAAATGCGTGTATTTTGAGTGTTTTTTTACATTCTTAGTTACCAAAACCCCAAATTCCATGCGAAAGTAGCTTTATGAGGGAAAAAAATGACATTACCAGAAAAGTGTCTTTGAGTGTTTTTGAGCGTGTTAGGCAATAAAGCACTAAAAAGCAGGGCAATCACATTACATGGGAATAAAACCCACTTTTACGAAGAACTTGCCTTTTAGTGTTTTTGACACGCATTTAGTAAGGTTGTTCTATTTCTCAATTAAGAGTGTTATTCATAAGTTTCAGCATTTACACGAGTTTTTGCGTTTTTTGCCTTGTGGATTTTTTGAACTATAAAACATTCATTATACATTTTTCTCGCAATGTTTTCTACGTAAAACACTGAGGAGACACGTTTTCAGTAATTTTCTTTTGGATTCCCACATAGAGTGAGTTCCTTATTATTTATCGTTTTGGTGCCTAACATGCTGAAAAACACTCAAAAGACAGATTTCTAGTAACGTCTTTAATTTCCTCATATGGGAGGCTTTGCATGTCTTTTCAGTGTTTTTGAGCGTGTTACGCAATAAAGCACTAAAAGCCAGGGCAATCACATTACATGGGAATAAAACCAAATTTTACCAAGAACTGGCCTTTAAATGTTTTTGAGCTCCTTACATACCAAAACGCTAAAACGCATGCAAAATACATTTTATGGAGAAACAGAATAACATTACCAAATACCAAATTTTGAGTGTTTTTGATCATGTTATCTAAAAAAAACGCTTAAATACCTGCAAAGAACCTTATGTTTGGGAAACGAAAGAACATTACAAGAAACGTGTATTATGAGTGATTTTTAAGTTCCTTTAGTACCAAAAAAGCTAAAACCCACAAATAACACTCTTTAGAAAAAAAATAAATAAAGAAAAAAAATAAAAAAATGAAAATTTTTGTTTTTGTTTTTCATCTTCATAGGTACCGAATTGCCAATATTCTGCCAAAATTCAGGGACTTTATGTGATAAAAAGAACATTATCATGAAAGTTAATTATAGCTTTTTTTTTTTTATTGTTATGTACCAAAACTTAAAGTGCATGCAAAGCACATAATTTCCTTCAATTTTGGCAGAATTTTGGCATCTTGGTACCTATGGACATGAATAACAAAAAAATAAAAATGCTATTTTTTATTTATTTAATTTTTTTCTATATAAAGAGTGTTATTTGTAGGTTTTAACGTTTTGGTACTTAAACAATTTAAAAACATTCATACTACACATTTCTCGTAATGTCCTTTCGTTTCCCAAATATAGGGATCTTTGCATGTATTTAAGCGTTTTTATAGGTAACATGATAAAAAAAACATTCAAAAACACTTGTTTTTTGGTAATGTTATTCTGCTTCTCTATAAAGGAGTGTTTTGCATGCGTTTTTTAGCGATTTGGTATATAAGGAGCTAAAAAACACTTCAAGGCAAGTTCTTGGTAAAAGTTGGTTTTATTCCAATGTAATATGATTGCCCTGCTTTTTAGTGCTCTATTGCCTAACACGCTCAAAAACACCCAAAAGACACTTCTGGTAATGTCATTTTTTTCCCACATAAAGCTTGTTTCGCCTACTATTTGAGGTTTTGCTTAGAATGTGAAAAAAAACACTCAAAATACACGCATTTGGTAAAGTTGTTCTGTTTCTCAATTAAGATTGTTATTCATAAGTTTCAGCATTTTGGGATCTAAGAAACTTCTTTATATACACGACTTTTTGCGTTTTTTGCCTTGTGGTTCTTGTGAACCACAAGTTTTTTTCCCCGAAAATAATAAGACACTCATTATAAATGTTTCTCGTAATGTCCTTTTCTTTCCCAATAGGGAGTGCTTTGCATCCATTTTCACGTTTTTTCTAGGTAACAAGCTCAAAAACACTCAAAATATACCTTTTTGGTAATGTTATTCTTTTTCTTCATAATGGTTGGTTTCCGTCCGATATAGCGTTTTTCTACGTAAAACACCAAAAAAACACGTTTTCAGTAATTTTGTTTTCGATTCCCAAAGAATATTGCCAGAATCTTGGCATCTTAGTACCTATGAAGATGAATAACAAAAAAAAAAAAATTATTTTTTTTTCTCTATAAAGAGTTTTATTTGTGGGTTTTAGCTTTTTTGGTACTTAAGGAACTTAAAAACACTCATTTTACACGTTTCTCGTAATGTCCTTTCGATTCCCAAACATAAGGTTCTTTGCATGAATTTAAGCGTTTTTAAAAATAACATGATCAAAAACAGTCAAAATACATGTTTTTCGTAATGTTACTCTGTTTCTCCATAAAAGGGTGTTTTGCATGTGTTTTAGCGTTTTGGTATGTAAGGAGTTAAAAAAAAAAAAACACTTAAAGGCAAGTTCTTCGTAAAAGTTAATTTTATTTCCATGTAATGTGATTGTTTTGCTTTTAGTGTTTGTTGCAAATCACGCTCAAAAACACTCAAAAGACACTTTTCTGGTAATGTTTTTTTTTTTTCCCTCATAAACCTAGTTTCGCATGAAATTTGGGATTTTCGTAACTAAGAACGTAAAAAAAGACTCAAAATACACACATTTGGTAAGGTAGTTCTTTTTCTCAATTAAAAGTGTTATTCATGCATTTCAGCATTTTGGTATGTAAGAAACTTCTCTATATACACGAGTTTTTGCGTTTTTTGCCTTGTGGTTCGTGTGAAACTATAAAACACGTTTCTTGAAATGTTCTTTTGTTTCCCAATATAGAGTGCTTTCCATCCATTTTCGCATTTTTTCTATGTAAAAAGCTGAAAAACACTCAAAATATATCTTTTTGGTAATGTTACTCTATTTCTTCATATTGGTTGGTTTGCATCCGTTTTAGTGTTTTTCTTCGTAAATGACTGAAAAGACACGTTTTTAGTAATATTGTTGAAATTGCTGAAAAAACACTCAAAATACAGATTTCTGGTAAAGTCTTGTTATTTCTCCATATAGATGGCTTTGCATGCACTTCTGGGTTTGGTACATAATTCCGGAAAAAAGCAATTTTTTTTTTTATATGTCGTTTCGTTTCACAGACATAGGGTTCTTTGCATGTATTTAAGCGTTTTTATTGGTAACATGATCAAAAACATTCAAAATACATGTTTTTGGTAATGTTATTCTGTTTCTCCATAAAGGGTGTTTTATATGCGTTTTAGCGTTTTGGTGTGTAAGGAGTTAAACACACTTAAAGGCAATTTCTTCTTAAAAGTTAGTTTTATTTCTATATAATGTGATTATTCTGTTTTTTAGTGCTTTGTTGCATATCACGCTCAAAAAGACTCAAAAGACACTTTTCTGATAATGTCATTTTTTTCCCACATAAAGATAGTTTCGAATGAAATTTATGATTTTCGTAACTAAGAATGTGAAAAACACTCAAAATACACACATTTGGTAAGGTAGTTCTGTTTCTCAATTAAAAGTGTTATTCATGAGTTTTAGCATTTTGGTATGTAAGAAACTTCTCTATATACACGAGATTTTGCGTTTTTTGTCTTGTGGTTCTTGTGAAACTATAAATTGATCATTATACACGTTTCTCTAAATGTCCTTTTGCTCCCCAGTATAGAGTGCTTTTACATCCATTTTCGTGTTTTTCATAGGTAAAAAGCTCAAAAACACTTTTTGGTAATGTTATTCTATTTCTTCATATTTGTTGCTTTGCATCCCTTTTAGCGTTTTTTCTATGCGAAACACTGAAAAGACACGTTTTCAGTAGTTTTGTTTTGGATTCACATATTCACTAACTTCCATATTATTTATCGCTTTGGTGCCTAACATGTTGAAAAACACTGAAAAGACAGGTTTCTGGTAATCTCGTTTAATTTCCTCATATAGGTGGCTTTGCATGTACTTTAAGGTTTGGTAAATAACAATTCGAAAAAAAAGCAATAATTAACTTTTTTGATAATGTTCTTTTTTCCACATAAATTTCCTGAATTTTGGCAGAATTTTTGAATATTGGTACTTATGAAAATCAATACAAAAAATGCAATTTTTTTATTCATTTTTTTTTTCTCTTAAAAGAGTGTTATTTGTGGGTTTTAACGTTTTGGTACTTAAGAAACTTAAAAACAGTCATAATACACGTTTTTCGTAATATCCTTTCGTTTCCGAAAGATAGGTTTCTTTGCATGTATTTAAGCGTTTTTATAGGTAACATGATCAAAAACACTTAAAACATGTTTTCTGTAATGTTTTTTCTCCTTCTCCATAAAGGAGTGTTTTGCATGCGTTTTAGCGTTTTGGTATGTAAGGAGCTCAAAACACATAATGGCAAGTTCTTGGTCAAAGTTGGTTTTATTCCCATGTAATGTGATTGCCCTGCTTTTTAGTGCTTTATTGCCTAACACGCTCAAAAACACTCAAAAGACACTTCTGGCAATGTCATTTTTTTCCCACATAAAGCTAGTTTCGCATGGTATTTGGGATTTTGCTAAGAATGTGAAAAACTGAAAATACACGCTTTTGGTAAGGTTTTTCTTTTTCTCAATAAAGATTGTTGTTATTCATGAGTTTCAGCATTTTGGTATCTAAGAAACTTCTTTATATACACGAGTTTTTGCTCGAAAATAATAAGACACTCATTAAACACGTTTCTAGTAATGTCCCATTGTTTCCCAATAGGGAGTGTTTTGCATCCATTTTCACCTTTTTTGTAATTAACAAGCTCAAAAACACTTAAAAAATACCTTTTTGTTAATGTTATTCTAATTATTTTCCATATTGGATGGTTTGCATCCGATTTAGCGTTTTTCTACGTAAAACACCGAAAAGACACGTTTTCAGTAATTTTGTTTTAGTTTCCCATATAAAGTGACTTCCATATTATTTATCGTTTTTGTGCCTAACATGCTGAAAAACACTCATAAGACAGTTTTCTGGCAAAGACGTTTGATTTCCGCATATAGGTGGTTTTGCATGCACTATAGGGTTTGCTACATAACAGTCGAAGAAAATAAAGCTAAAATTATCTTTTTTGATAATGTTCTTATTTCACAAAATTTCATGAATTTTGCCCGAATTTTGGCATGTCGGTACCTGTGAAGATGAATAAGAAAGAAAAAAATATCGTATTTTTTTATTTATTTATTTTTTCTCAATAGAGAGTTATTTGTGGCTTTTAGCTTTTTGGTTCTTAATGAATTTAAAAACACTCATAATACACGTTCTCGTAATGTCCTTTCGTTTTCCACAAATAAGGGTCTTAGCATGTATTTAAGCGATGTATTGGTAAAATGATCAAAATTACTCAAAATACATGTTTTTGGTAATGTTATTCTGTTTTTCCATAAAGTGTGTTTTGCATGCGTTTTAGCGTTTTGGTATATAAGGAGCTCAAAAACACTTAAAGGCAAGTTCTTGGTAAACATTGATTTTTGTTCCCATGTAATGTGATTGCCCTTCTTTTAAGTGCTTTATTGCTTATCACGCTTAAAAACACTCAATAGAAACTTTTCTGAAAATGCCATTTTTTTTTTTTACCACATAAAGCTGGTTTAGCAATGAATTTGGGTTTTAGGTAACTAAGAATGTGAAAATCACTCAAAATACACTCATTTAGTAAGGTTGTTCTATTTCTCAATTTACAGTGTTATTCATGAGTTTCAGCATTTTGTTATCTAGGAAACTACTCCATATACAAGAGTTTTTGCGTTTTTTGATTTGGGGTTCTTTTGAACTATAAAACACTCGTTATACACTTTTCTTGCATTGTCCTTTTGTTTCTCAATATAGAGTGTTTTTGCATCAATTTTCGCGTTTTTTGTAGGTAAAAAGCTCAAAAACACTCAAAATATACCTTTTTGGTAACGTTTTTCTATTTCTTGATATTGGTTCGTTTCCATCCGTTTTAACGTTTTTCTACGCAAAACACTGAGAAGACACGTTTTCAGTAAGTTTGTTTTGGATTCCCATATAGAGTGAGTTCCTTATTATTTATCGTTTTTGTGCCTAACATGCTAAAAAAAACACTTAAAACACAGATTTCTGGTAAGGTCGTTTAATTTCAACATATTGAAGGCTTTGCATGTACTTTAGGATGTGGTACATAACAGTCCTCAAAAAAAAGCTGAAATTAACTTTTTTGATAATATTCATTAATCACATAATTGCCCTGAATTTTCCCAGAATTTTGGCATCTCGGTACCTATGAAGATGAATAACAAAAAAAAAATCCTATTTATTTTACTTTTTTTATATAAAGAGTGTTATTTGTGTGTTTTAGCTTTTTGGTAGATAAGGAACTTAAAAAAAACACTCATAATACACGTTTCTTGTAATGTCCTTTTGTTTCCCAAATATAATGTTCTTTGCATGTACTTAAGCGTTTTATAGATAACTATAGATATAGATATAGATATAGATATAGATATAGATGTACTTAAGCGTTTATAGATAACATGATCAAAAACACTCAAAATATATGTTTTTGGTAATGTTATTCTTTTTCTCCATAAAGTTTGTTTTGCATGCGTTTTAGCGGTTTGGTATATAAGGGGTTAAAAAATACTTCGTAAAAGTGGGTTTTTTTCTCATGTAATGTGATCGTTCTGCTTTTTAGAGCTTTGTTGCATATCACGCTGAAAACACTCAAAAGATACTTTTTTGGTAATGTCATTTTTTTTCCCACATGAAGCTATTTCCGCATGTAATTTGGCATTTTCGTAACTAAGAATGTGAAAAACACTCAAAATACACAATTTGGTAAGGTAGTTCTGTTTTCGATTAAAACTGTTATTCATGCATTTATTCATGTAATGTGATCGTTCTGCTTTTTAGAGCTTTGTTGCATATCACGCTGAAAACACTCAAAAGATACTCTTTTGGTAATGTCATTTTTTTTCCCACATGAAGCTATTTTCGCATGTAATTTGGCACTTTCGTAACTAAGAATGTGAAAAACACTCAAAATACACAATTTGGTAAGGTAGTTCTGTTTTCGATTAAAACTGTTATTCATGCATTTATTCATTTTGGTATGTAAGAAATTTCTCTATATACACGAGTTTTTGCGTTTATTGCCTTGTGGTTCTATTAAAACTATAAAACACTCATTTTACACGTTTCTCGTAATGTCCTTTTGTTTCCTAATATAGAGTGCTTTACATCCATTTTGGCATTTTTTTTGTAGGTAACAAGCTCAAAAACACTCAAAATATATCTTTTTAGTAATGTTATTGTATTTATTCATATAGGATGGTTTCTATCCGCTTTAGCGTTTTTCTACGTAAAACACTGAAAAGACACGTTTTCAGTAATTTTCTTTTGGATTCATATATTGACTGACTTCCAAATTATTTATCGTTTTTGGTGCCTACCTAACATGCTGAAAACACTGAAAAGACAGGTTTCTGGTAAAGTCGTTTAACTTCCCTATATAGGTGGCTTTGCATGCACTTTAGGGTTTGGTACATAACAATCCGAGAAAAAAGCTATAATTACCTTTACGATAATATTCTTTTTTCCACATAAATTCCCTGAATTGTTGCAGAATTTTGGCATCTCCGTACCTATGAAGATGAATAAAAAAAAAAAAAAAAAATCCCATTTTCTTATTTTTTATTTATTTTATTTTTTTTTCTAAAGAGTGTTATTTGTGGGTTTTAGCTTTTTGGTACTAAAGGAACTTAAAAATCACTCATAATACACGTTTCTCGTAATGTTCTTTCGTTTCCAAAACATAAGGTTCTTTACATGTAATTAAGCGTTTTTATAGATAACATGATCAAAAACACTCAAAATACATGTATTTGGTAATGTAATTCTGTTTCTCCATAAAAGTATTTTGGATGCGTTTTAGTGTTTTGGTACGTAAGGAGCTCAAAAACACTTAAAGGCAAGTTCTTGGTAAAATTTTCTTTTATTCCCATGTAATGTGATTACCCTGGCTTTTAGTGCTTTATTGCGTAAGACGCTCAAAAACACTGAAAACACATGCAAAGCGTCCCATTTGAGGAAATCAAAGACCTTATCAGAAATCTGTCTTTTGAGTGTTTTTCAGCATGTTAGGCACCAAAACGATAAATAATATGGAACTCACTCTATGTGGGAATCCAAAAATAAATTACTAAAAACGTGTCTTTTCAGTGTTTTACGTAGAAAAACGCTAAAACTGATACAAACCAACGAATATCAAGAAGCAGAAAAACATTTATTAAAAATGTATATTTTGAGTGTTTTTAAGCTTGCTACCTACAAAAAAACGCGAAAATGGATACAAAGCAATCTATATTTGGAAACAAAGTGACATTGCGAGAAAAGTGTATAATGAATGTTTTATAGTTCAAAAAAAAAAAAACACAAGGCAAAAAACGCAAAAACTCGTGTATATGCTGAAACTCTTAATTGAGAAACAGAGCAACCTTACTAAATGCGTGTCAAAAATACTAAAAGGTAAGTTCTTCGTAAAAGTTGGTTTTATTCCCATTTAATGTGATTGCCCTGCTTTTTAGTGCTTTATTGCCTAACACGCTCAAAAACACTCAAAGACACTTTTCTGGTAATGTCATTTTTTTCCCACATTAAGCTAGTTTCGCATGGAATTTGGGGTTTTGATAACTAAGAATGTAAAAAAAAAACACTTAAAATACACGCATTTAGTAATGTAGTTCTGTATCTTGATTAAGAGTGTTATTCATGAGTTTCAGTATTTTGGTATCTTAGAAACTTCTCCATACAGTCGAGGTTTGCGTTTTTTGCCTTGTGATTCTGGTGAAACTATAAAATATTCATGATACTTTTTTCTCGTTATGTCCTTTTTTTTCCTTATATAGAGTGCTTCGCATCCATATTCGCGTTTTTTTTTATGTAACAAGCTCAAGAACACACAAAATATAGTTTTTTGGTAATGTTATTCTATTTCTTTATATTGGTCAGTTTCCATCCATTTTAGCGTTTTTCTACGTAAATCTTTTAAAAGACGCGTTTCCAGTAATTTTGTTTTGGATTTCCACATAGAGTGACTCATATTATTTATGGTTTTGGTGCCTAACATTCTTTTTGATGCCTTTTGCTTCCCAATATAGAGTGCTTTCCATCCATTTTCGCGTTTTTTGTAGGTAAGAATTTCAAAAAGTCTCAAAATATACCTTTTTGGTAATGTTATTCTATTTCTTTATTTTGGTTGGTTTGCATCCGTTTTAGCCTTTTCTACGTAAAACACCGAAAAGACAGTTTTTCAGTAATTTTGTTTTGGATTCGCATATAGATTGACTTCCTTGGGTTTTATCGTGTTGGTTCCTAACATGCTGAAAAACACTCATAAGGCAGTTTTCTGGCAAAGACGTTTAATTTCCCTATATATGTGGCTTTGTATGCAATTTAGGGGTTTGTTACATAACAGTCCGAAAAAAAAACCTAAATTTAACTTTTTTGATAATGTACTTATTTCATATAATTTCCTGAACTTTGCCCGAATATTGGCACCTCCTTACCTGTGAAGATGAATAGAAATGAAAAAAAAATATTGTACTTTTTTATTTATTTTTTTTTCTCAATAAAGAGTGTAATTTGTTGCTTTTAGCTTTTTCGTAGTTAATGAACTTAAAAACACTCATAATACACGTGTCTCGTAATGTCCTTTTGTTTCCAAAAAATAGGGTTCTTTGCATGTATTTAAGCGTTTTTATCGGTAACATGATCAAAAACACTCAAAATACATGTTTTGGTAATGTTATTCTGTTTCACCATAAAGTGTATTTTGCAGGCATTTTAGTGTTTTGGTATATAAGGAGCTCAAATACACTTAAAAGCAAGTTCTTGTTAAAAATTGGTTTTATTCCAATGTAATGTGATTGCCCTCTTTTTTAGTGCTTTATTGCCTATCACGCTCAAAAACACTCAGAAGACTCTTTTCTGGTAAAGTAATTTTTTTTCCCACAAATCTATTTTCGCATGCAATTTAGGGTTTTGGTAACTAAGAATGTGAAAAGCACTCAAAATACACGCATTTAGTAAAGTTGTTCTGTTTCTCAATTAGGAGTGTTATACACGAGTTTTAGCATTTTAGTATCTAGCAATCCTCTCCATATACACGAGATTTTGCGTTTTTTGCTTTGTTGTTCTTTTGAACTATAAAACACTCATTATACACTTTTCTTGCAATGTCCTTTTGTTTCGCAATATAGAGTGCTTTGCATCAATTTTCAAGTTTTTTTTTTGTAGGTAACAAGCTCAAAAACACTCAAAATATACCTTTTTAGTAACGTTTTTCTATTTCTTGATATTAGTTGCTTTGCATCCGTTTCAGCGTTTTTCTACGTAAAACACTGAAAAGACACGTTTTCAGTAACTTTGTTTTGGATTCCCATATAGAGTGAGTTCCTTATTATTTATCGTTTTGGTGCCTAACACGCTAAAAAAAAAACACTCAAAACACAGATTTCTGGTAATGTCGTTTAATTTCCTAATATAAGAGGCTTTGCATGCACTTTAGGGTTTGGTACATAACACTCCGAAAAAAAAAGCTGAAATTAACTTTTTTGATAATATTCTTTTATCATACGATTGCCCTGAATTTTCCCAGAATTTTGGCATCTCGTTACTATGAAGATGAATAACAAAAAAAAATGAAAAATTCCTATTTTTTTATTTTTTTATTTCGGTTTTTCTAAATAAAGAGTGTTATTTGTGGGTTTTAGCTTTATGGTACTTAAGGAACTTAAAAACACTTATAATTCTCATTTCTCGTAATGTCCATTCGTTTCGCAAACATAAGGTTCTTTGCATGTATTTAAGCGTTTTTATAGATAACATGATTAAAACCCTTAAAATATATGTTTTTGGTAATTTTATTCTGTTTCTCCATAAAAGGTGTTTTGCATGTGTTTTAGGGTTTTGGTATGTAATGAGGTCCAAAACACTTAAAAGCAAGTTATTGGTAAAAGTTGTTTTTATTACAATGTAATGTGATTACCCTGGTTTTTAGTGCTTTATTGCCTAACACGCTCAAAAACACTCAAAAGACACTTTTCTGATAATATCTTTTTTTTTCCCACATAAAGCTAGTTTTGCATGGAATTTGGGGTTTTGGTAACTAAGAATGTGAAAAAAAAACTCAAAACACAGGCATTTAGTAAGGTTGTTCTATTTCTTAATTAAAAGTGTTATTCATAAGTTCCAGCATTTCGGTATGTAAGAAACTTTTCTAATACACACATTTCGTAAGGTATTTCTGTTTCAAAATTAAAAGTGTTATTCATGATTTTCAGCTTTTTAGTATGTAAGAAACTTCTTTATGTACACGATTTTTTGAGCTTTTTCCCTTGTGGTTCTTGTCAAACTATGAAACACTCATACACGTTTCTCGTAATGTTCTTTTCTTTGCCAATATAAAGTGCTGTTCATCCATTTTTGCATTTTTTGTAGGTAACAAGCTCAAAAACACATCAAAATATATCGTTTTAGCGTTTTTCTACGTAAATCACTGAAAAGACACGTTTTCAGTAATATTGTTGAAATTGCTGAAAAACACTCAAAAGACAGGTTTCTGGTAAAGTCGTGTAATTTCCCCATATAGGTGGATTTGCATACACTTCAGAGTTTGTACATAACTCCGGAAAAAGCTAAAATTATTTTTTTTTTATTTTTTTTTTCAAAATTTCCATGAATTTCGAAAGAATTTTTGCATCTCGGTACCAGTGAAGATGAATAACAAAAAAAAAAAAAAGATTCTCTCTGTAAAGAGTGTTATTTGTGGGTTTTAGCTTTTTGGTACTTGAGGAACTTAAAAACACTCATAATACACGATTTTCGTAATGTCCTTTTGTTATACAAACATAGGGTTCTTTACTTGTATTTAAGCGATTTTATAGGTTACATGATCAAAAACTCTCAAAATACATGTTTTGGTAATGTTATTATGTTTCTCCATAAAGGGTGTTTTGCATGCGTTTTAGCGATTTGGTATGTAAGGAGTTAAAAACACTTAAAGGCAAGTTCTTCGTAAAAGTTGGTTTTATTCCCATTTAATGTGATTTTTCTACTTTTCAGTGCTTTATTGCATAACACGCTCAAAAACACTAAAAAGACACTATTTTGGTATTGTCATTTTTTTTTTCCCACATGAAGGTAGTTTCGCAAGTAATTTAGCATTTTCGTAACTAAGAATGTGAAAAACACTCAAAATACACAATTTGGTAAGGTAATTCTGTTTATCGATTAAAAGTGTTATTCATGCATTTCATCATTTCGGTATGTAAGAAATTTCTCTATATACACGAGTTTTTGCGTTTATTGCCTTGTTGTTCTTTTAAAACTATAAAACACTTATTATACACGTTTCTCGTAATGTCCTTTTGTTTCCTAATATAGAGTACTTTACATCCATTTTTGTATTTTTTGTTGGTAACAAGCTCAAAAACACTCAAAATATATCTTTTTGGTAATGTTATTCTATTTCATCATATAGGTTGGTTTGCATCCGCTTGAGTGTTTTCTACGTAAAACACTTAAAAGACACGTTTTCACTAATTTTGTTTTGCATTCACATATTGACTGACTTCCATATTATTTATCGTTTTGGTGCCTAACATGCTAAAAAACACTGACAAGACATGTTTCTGTTAAAATCGTTTAACTTCCCTATATAGGTGTTTTTGCATGCTATTTAGGGTTTGGTACATAACAATCCGAAAAAAAGCTATAATTAACTTTTTTGGGAATGTTCTTTTTTCCACATAAATTCCCTGAATTTTGGTAGAATTTTGGCATCTCGGTACCTATAACGATGAATAATAAAAAAAAATCCAATTTTTTTTTGTTTATTTTTTTTTCTAAATAAAGAGTGTTATTTTTTGGGTTTTAGCTTTTAGGTACTAAAGGAACTTAAAAAAAAACATCTATAATCGACGTTTCTCGTAATGTCCTTTCGTTTCCCAAACATAAGGTTCTTTGCATGTATTTAAGCGTTTTTATAGATAATATGATCGAAAACACTTAAAATACATATATATATTTGGTAATATTATTCTGTTTCTCCATAAAATGTATTTTGCATGAGTTTTAGCGTTTTGGTATGTAAGGAACTCAAAAACACTTAAAGGCAAGTTCTTGGAAAAATTTGGTTTTATTCCCATGTAATGTGATTGCCCTTTGCTTTAGTGCTTTATTGCGTAACACCCTCAAAAACACTCAAAAGACATGCAAGGCCTCGCATATGATGAAATAAGAGACCCTACCAGAAAACTGCCTTTTGAGTGTTTTTCAGCATGTTAGGCACCAAAACGATAAATAATAAGGAACTCACTATATGTGGAAATCCAAAAGAAAATGACTGAAAACGTGTCTTCTCAGTGTTTTACGTAAAACTGATGCAAACCAACCAATATCAAGAAGCAGAAAAAACATTACCAAAAATATATATTTTGAGTGTTTTTGAGCTTGTTACATACAAAAAACACAAAATTGATACAAAACACTCTATACTGGGAAACAAACGGACATTGCGAGAAAAGTGTATAATGAATGTTTTATAGTTCAAAAAAACCACAAGCCAAAAAACGCAAAAACTCGTGTATATGGAGAAGCTTCTTCGATACTAAAATGCTGAAACTCATGAATAACACTCTTAATTGAGAAACAATTAATTGAGAAACAATAACTAAATATGTGTCAAAAACACTAAAAGGCAAGTTTTTCGTAAAAGTTGGTTTTATTCCCATGTAATGTGATTGCCCTGCTTTTCAGTGCTTTATTGCCTAACATGCTCAAAAACACTCAGACACTTTTCTGGTAATGTCATTTTTTTCCCACATAAAGTTAGTTTCGCATGGAATTTGGGGTTTTGGTAACTAAGAATGTAAAAAAACACTCAAAATACACGCATTTAGTAAGGTAGTTCTGTTTTTCAATTAAAAGTGTTATTCATGCATTTCAGCATTTTGGTATGTAAGAAACTTCTCTATATACACGAGTTTTTGCGCTTTTTGCCTTGTGGTTCGTGTGAAACTATAAAACACTCATCATACACGTTTCTCGTAATGTTCTTGTTTCGCATTTTTTCTACGTAACAAGCTGAAAAACACTCAAAATATATCTTTTTGGTAATGTTATTCTATTTCTTCATATTGGTTGGTTTGCATCCGTTTTAGCGTTTTTCTTCGTAAATGACTGAAAAGACACGTTTATAGTAATATTGTTGAAATTGCTGAAAAAACACTCAAAAGACAGATTTCTGGTAAAGTCTTGTAATTTCCCCATATAGATGGCTTTGCATGCACTTCTTTGTTTGGTACATAATTCCGGAAAAAAGCTAAATTTTTTTTTTTTATATGTCCTTTCGTTTCACAGACATAGGGTTCTTTGCATGTTTTTAAGCGTTTTTATAGGTAACATGATCAAAAAACATTCAAAATACATGTTTTTGGTAATGTTATTCTGTTTCTCCATAAAGGGTGTTTTGCATGCTTTTTAGCGTTTTGGTATGTAAGGAGTTAAACACACTTAAAGGCAATTTCTTCGTAAAAGTTAGTTTTATTCCTATATAATGTGATTATTCTGTTTTTTAGTGCATTGTTGCATATCACACTTAAAAACACTCAAAAGACACTTTTCTGATAATATCATTTATTCCCACAGAAAGCTAGTTTCGCATGTAATTTGGGATTTTCGTAACTAAGAATGTGAAAAACACTCAAAATGCACACATTTGGTAAGGTAGTTCTGTTTCTCAATTAAAAGTGTTATTCATGAGTTTTAGCATTTTGGTATGTAAGAAACCTCTATATACACGAGTTTTTGCGTTTTTTGTCTTGTGGTTCTTGTGAAACTATAAAATAATCATTATACACGTTTCTCTAAATGTCCTTTTGCTTCCCAATATAGAGTGCTTTTACATCCATTTTCGCGTTTTTTGTAGATAAAAAGCTCAAAAACACTTTTTGGTAATGATATTCTATTTCTTCATATTTGTTGCTTTGCATCCCTTTTAGCGTTTTTTCCACGTGAAACACTGAAAAGACACGTTTTCAGTAATTTTGTTTTGGATTCACATATTGACTGACTTCCATATTATTTATCGGTTGGTGCCTAACATGCTGAAAAACACTGAAAAGACAGGTTTCTGGTAAACTCGTTTAATTTCCTCATATAAGTGGCTTTGCATGTACTTTAATGTTTGGTAAATAACAATCCGAAAAAAAGCTATAACTAACTTTTTTGATAATGTTCTTTTTTCCTCATAAATTCTTTGAATTTTGGCAGAATTTTGGCATCTCGGTACCAGTGAAAATCAATACAAAAAAATGCAAATATTTATTTATTTATTTTATTTTATTTTCTCTCTTTAATGAGTTATTTTTGGTTTTTAACGTTTTGGTACTTAAGAAACTTAAACAGTCATAATACACGTTTCTCGTAATGTCCTTTCGTTTCCGAAAGATAGGCTTCTTTGCATGTATTTAAGCGTTTTTATAGATAACATGATCAAAAACACTTAAAACATGTTTTTTGTAATGTTTTTCTGCTTCTTCATAAAGGAGTGTTTTGCATGCGTTTTAGCGTTTTGGTATGTAAGGAGCTCAAAACACATAATGGCAAGTTCTTGGTCAAAGTTGGTTTTATTTCCATGTAATGTGATATCCCTGCTTTTTAGTGCTTTATTGCCTAACACGCTCAAAAACACTCAAAAGACACTTCTGGTAATGTCATTTTTTTCCCACATAAAGCTAGTTTCGCATGCTATTTGGGATTTTGCTAAGAATGTGAAAAACACTGAAAATACACGCTTTTGGTAAGGTTTTTCTTTTTCTCAATAAAGATTGTTGTTATTCATGAGTTTCAGCATTTTGGTATCTAAGAAACTTGGTATCTAAGTATCTAAGAAACTTTGGTATCTAAGACACTCATTATACACGTTTCTCGTAATGTCCTTTTGTTTCCAAATAGGGAGTGGTTTGCATCCATTTTCACCTTTTTTTGTAGGTAACAAGCTCAAAAACACTCAAAATATACCTTTTTGGTAATGTTAATCTATTTTTTTCATATTGGTTGGTTTGCATCCGATTTAGCGTTTTTCTACGTAAAACACCGAAATGACACGTTTTCAGTAATTTTGTTTCCCATATAAAGTGACTTCCATGTTATTTATCGTTTTGGTGCCTAACATGCTGAAAAACACTCATCAGACAGTTTTCTGGCAAAGTCGTTTGATTTCCCTATATAGGTGGTTTTGCATGCACTATAGGGTTTGCTACATAACAGTCGAAGAAAAAAAAGCTAAAATTATCTTTTTTGATAATGATCTTGTTTAACAAAATTTCATGAATTTTGCCCGAATTTTGTCATCTCGGTACCTGTGGAGATGAATAAGAAAGAAAAAAATATGTTGTATTTATTTATTTATTTATTTTTCTCAATAGAGAATTATTTGTGGCTTTTAGCTTTTTGGTTCTTAATGAATTTAAAAACACTCATAATACACGTTTCTCGTAATGACCTTTCGTTTTCCACAAATAGGGTTCTTAGCATGTATTTAAGCGATTTATTGGTAAAATGATCAAAAACACTCAAAATACATGTTTTTGCTAATGTTATTCTGTTTTTCCATAAAGTGTGTTTTGCATGCGTTTTAGTGTTTTGGTATATAAGGAGCTCAAAAACACTTAAAGGCAAGTTCTTCGTAAACATTGGTTTTATTCCCATGTAATGTTATTGCCCTTCTTTTTAGTGCTTTACTGCCTATCACGTTCAAAAACACTCAATAGACACTTTTCTGAAAATGCCATTTTTTTTTTTTTTTTACCACATAAAGCTGGTTTTGCAATGAATTTGGGTTTTGGGTAACTAAGAATATGAAAAGCACAAAAATACACGCATTTAGTAAGGTTGTTCTGTTTCTCAATTAAGAGTGTTATTCATGAGTTTCAGCATTTTGATATCTAGGAAACTACTCCATATACACGAGTTTTTGCGTTTTTTGCTTTGTTGTTATTTTGAACTATAAAACACTCATTATACACTTTTCTCGCAATGTCCCTTTCTTTCTCAATATAGAGTGCTTTGCATCAATTTTCGCGTTTTTTTTTTTTGTAGGTATCAAGCTCAAAAACACTCAATATGTACCTTTTTCGTAATATTTTTCTATTTCTTGATATTGGTTGGTTTGCATCTGTTTTAGCGTTTTTCAACGTAAAATACTGAGAAGACACGTTTTAATTAATTTTGTTTTGGATTCACATATTGAGTGAGTTCATTATTATTTATCATTTTGGTGCCTAACATGCTGAAAAACACTCAAAAGACGATTTTCTGGTAAAGTCATTTAATTTCCTAATATAGGAGGCTTTGCATGCTCTTTAGGGTTTGGTCCGAAAAAAAAGCTAAAATCAACTTTTTTGATAATATTCTTTTATCATATAATTGCCCTGAATTTTCCCAGAATTTTGTCATCTCGGTACCTATGAAGATGAATGATAAATTTTTTTTTTTTTTTTTTTTTTCTAAATAAAGAGTGTTATTTGTGGGTTTTAGCTTTTCGGTATTTAAGGAACTTAAAAACACTCATAATACACGTTTCTCGTAATGTCCTTTCGTTTCCCAAACATAAGGTTCTTTTTATGCATTTAAGCGTTTTTATCTATAATATGATCAAAAACACTCAAATTACATGTTTTTTGTGTTTTTTTATTCCCATATGGTGATCTTTCCATGCTTTTTAGCATTCTGGTACCTAGCAGATTCATAAACATTCAAAAGACACGTTTCATTAAATTTAGTTTTGTTTGTTAGTGGGCTTCCATACATTTTGGCGTTTTGGCACCTAACAATATGAAAAAAAACACTCAAAATACACGTTTTTCGTAATGTTGTTATGTTTATCCATAGAGTGCTATTCATGCGTTTTCACATTTTGCTACCTAAGAAGCTCAAATTTACTCATAATACACGTTTCTCGTAATGTCTTATTCTTTCTTCATATAGAATACTTTGCATACATTATGGCGTTTTTCTTCCTAACAAGCTCAAACACTCTCAAATGATTTCTTTTTGGTGATATTATTCTGTTTTTCCATAAAGTGTGTTTTTCATGCATTTTACATTTTTGGTACGTAAGAAGGTGAAAAAAAAAATCTTAAAAGACACGTTTTGGGCAAAGTAGTTTTTTATTTTTTTTATTTCCATGTATATGTGTATATAAACTTGTTAACTACAAAACAGTAAAAAGCATGAAAACTTCCCTATACTGGAAAAGCAAAAACAACATTTTTTTAGTATTTTTCAGCTACTAACGTACAAAAACGCTAAAATGCTTGCAAAAATCCCTTCATGGAAAAAACAAATAACCTTACCAGAAACTAGTATTTCATTTTATTTTTTAAGCTTGTCACGTACAAAAGCGCCAAAATCCATGCAAAGTACACTATATATGGATACGAAAGTGCATTACGAGAAACGTGCAGTATGAGTGTTTTCAAATTATTAGGTACCAAAACGCTAAAGCGAATGAATAGCACTCTATATGGAGAAACAAAAACGCAAAAATGCATGAAAAACATCATATATGAGGGAAAATACGACACTTCTAGAAACGTGTCTTTTCTGTGTTTGTAATCGTATTAGGTACCAAAACGCTAAAAAGCATGGAAAGAACCATACATGGGAAAACAAAACATTACAAAAAAGTCTTTTCATTGTTTTGAGCTACTTACATACTAAAACGCAAAGGCGCATGCAAAACACCTTTTATGGAGAAACAGCAAAACGTGTATTTTTAATGTTTTAAGATAATTACGTAAAAAAATTTCAAAATTCATATAAAGTTCCCAATATGGGGAAACGAAAAGACATTACGAGAAACGTATATTATAATTGTTTTACACCTTTATTAGGTTGAAAAATACAAAAATGCATGAATACCACTCTATATGGAGTAACAGAGCAACATTACTAAAAACGTGTATTTTGTTTGTTTTAACAATGTTATGTACCAAAACGTCGAAATTCATGCAAAGTTCAATCTATGGGAGAAACGAAACGAAATTTCCAGAAACGTAAATTTTGAGTGTTTATGAGCGTGTTAGGCACCAAAACTCTAAAAAATAAAAATGGAAAGCATTCTATATGGGAATAAAAAACAAAATTATAAAAAAATAGTATTTTTTTAGTGTTTTTGAGCTACTTTTATATCAAAACGCTTGAACAGACGCAAAACACGCTTTATGGAAAAACAAAATAACAATACGAAAAAACTATATTTTCAGTGTTTTTGAGGTATGTAAGAAGAATAACGCCGAAATGTATGTAAAGTTCCCTATGCCGAGAGAAACGTGTATTATGAGAGGTTTTGAGCTTTTTAGGTACCAAACACAAAGGCACCTTAATAGTACTCTATATGGAGAAACAAAACAACACGAATGAAAATATATATTTTGAGTGGTTTTCATATTATTAGGTACCAAAGCGCAAAAATACATGCAAAGACCTCTAAAAGACGACACAAAACGAAATTACAAGAAACCTATCTTTTGAGAGTGTTTCTACGTGTTAGGCACCAAGACAATAAGAGGTATGAAAAGAGCACTATGTTGGAAGGGAAAAAGAAATAACCAACAAAGTGACTTTTCACGTGTTTGGAAGTTTTTAAATTTATAATGTACCAAAACGATAAAACATGCAAAACACCCTTCCTGCAGAAACATAAAACATTACCAAAAAAGAGCATTTTGAGCGATTTTTCAGCTTGTTATGTACATAAGCGTCAAAATGGATATAAAGTACCCTATATAAGAAAACGAAAAGACATTAAGAGAAACCAATATTACGAGTTTTTTTTTATTTTTTAGCTTATTAGGTACCGAAACGATAAAACGCACGATTTGCCTTATGTATGGAGAAAACGTGTATTTCAAAAGTATTTAGCTTTGTTAGGTATCAAAAGGCCAAAATGCCTGCAAAGCACCCGATATGGGCAAAATAAACGACATTTCCAGAAACATGTCTTTTGAGAGTTTATGAGTGTGTTAGGCACAAAAAGCTCTTAAAAAGCATGGAAAGTACCGTAAATGGGAAAACATTGTTTGAGCTACTTACGTACCAAACTGCTAAAACGGTTGGAAAATACACTTTATGGAGAAACTCAACAGATTTACCAAAAACATGCATTTTGAGAAATTTTGCGCCTGTTACGTACAAAAACGATAAAATACATGCAAATAACCCTAAACCTATAAAAACGCTTAAATACATCTAAAGGACCCTATGTTTGTATAACAAAAGGACATTACGAATATCGTGTATTATGAGTGTTTTTAAGTTACTTAAGTACCAAAAAGCTAAAACACACAAATAACACTCTTTATAGAGATGATTTCTTTTTTTTTGTTATTCATCTTCATAGTTACCGAGATGCCAAAATTCCGGCAAAATTAATGGAAATTTGTAAAAAAAAAAACATTATATAAAAAATATTTTTAGCTTTTTTCCGGAGTTATGTACAAACACTGAACCAACTTTTACCAAGAACTTGCCTTGAAGTGTTTTTTAGCTCCTTATATACCAAATCGCTAAAAAACGCATGCAAAACACTCCTTTATAGAGAAGCAGAATAACATTACCAAAAAACAAGTGTTTTTGAGTGTTTTTTTTATCATGTTACCTATAAAAACGCTTAAATACATGCAAAGATCCCTATATTTGGGAAACGAAAGGACATTACGAGAAATGTGTAGTATGAATGTTTTTAAATTGCTTAAGTACCAAAACGTTAAAACCTACAAATAACACTCTTTATAAAGAAAAAAATTAAATAAATAAAAAATAGCATTTTTATTTTTTTGTTATTCATGTCCATAGGTACCAAGATGCCAAAATTCTGCCAAAATTCAAGGAAATTATGTGGAAAAAAAGAACATTATCAAAAAAGTTAATTTTACATTTTTCCGGGGTTATGTACCAAACCATAAAGTGTATGCAAAGCCACCTATTCGGGAAAATTTAACGACTTTACAGGAAACCTGTCTTTTGAGTGTTTTTACGCATGTTAGGCACCAAAACGATAAATAATATTAAAGTCACTCTATATGGAAATCCAAAACAAAATTACTGAAAACGTGTCTTTTAAAAGATTTACGTAAAAAAACGCTAAAACGGATGCAAACCAACGAATATGAAAAAAATAGAATAATATTACCAGAAAAGTATATTTTGTGTGTTTTTTCGCTTGTTACATAAAAAAAAACGCAAAAATGGATGCAAAGCACTGTATATTAGGAAAAAAAAATGGACATAACGAGAAACGTGTATAATGAGTGTTTTATAGTTTCACCAGAATCACAAGGCAAACAACGCAAAAACTCGTCTGTGTGGAGAAGTTTCTAAGATACCAAAATGCTGAAACTCATGAATAACACTCTTAATCAACAAACAGAACAACCTTACTAAATGCATGTATTTTGAGTGTTTTTTACATTCTTAGTTACCAAAACCCCAAATTCCATGCGAAACTAACTTTATGTGGGAAAAAAATGACATTACCAGAAAAGTGTCTTTGAGTGTTTTTGAGCATGTTAGGCAATAAAGCACTAAAAAGCAGGGCAATCACATTACATGGGAATAAAACCAACATTTACGAAAAACTTGCCTTTTAGTGTTTTTGACACGTATTTAGTAAGGTTGTTCTGTTTCTCAATTAAGAGTGTTATTCATGAGTTTCAGCATTTTAGTATCTAGGAAGCTTTTCCATATACACGAGTTTTTGCGTTTTTTGGCTTGTGGTTTTTTTGAACTATAAAACATTCATTATACACTTTTCTCGCAATGTCCCTTTGTTTCCCAATATAGAGTGTTTTGTATCAATTTTGTGTTTTTTTGTATGTAACAAACTCAAAAACACTCAAAATATATATTTTTGGTAATGTTTTTCTGCTTCTTGATATTGGTTGGTTTGCATCAGTTTTAGCGTTTTTCTACGTAAAACACTGAGAAGACAAGTTTTCAGTAATTTTCTTTTGGATTCCCACATAGAGAGAGTTCCTTATTATTTATCGTTTTGGTGCCTAACATGCTGAAAAACACTCAAAAGACAGATTTCTGGTAAGGTCTCTTATTTCCTCATATACGAGGCCTTGCATGTCTTTTGAGTGTTTTTGAGCGTGTTACGCAATAAAGCACTAAAAGGAAGGGCAATCACATTACATGGGAATAAAACCAAATTTTACCAAGAACTTGCCTTTAAGTGTTTTTGAGCTCCTTACATACCAAAACACTAAAACGCCTGCAAAATACATTTTATGGAGAAACAGAATAATATTACCAAATACATGTATTTTGAGTGTTTTTGATCATATTATCTATAAAAACACTTAAATACATGCAAAGAACCTAGAAACGACATTACAAGAAACGTGTATTATGAGTGCTTTTTAAGTTCTTTCAGTACCTAAAAGCTAAAACCCACAAATAACACTCTTTATTTAGAAAAAAAAAATAATAAACAAAAAAAATAAAAAAATGGGATATTTTTTTTTGTTATTCATCCTTATAGGTACCGAGATGCCAAAATTCTGCCAAAATTCAGGGAATTTATGTGGAAAAAAGAACATTAACAAAAAAGTTAATTATAGCTTTTTTTTTCGGATTGTTAAGTACCAAACCTTAAAGTGCATGCAAAGACACCTATATAGGGAAGTTAAACGACTTTATCAGAAACCTGTCTTTTCAGTGTTTTTCAGCATGTTAGGCACCAATACGATAAATAATATGGAAGTCAGTCGATATGTGAATCCAAAACAAAATTACTGAAAACGTGTCTTTTCAGTGTTTTACGTAGAAAAACACTAAAGCGGATGCAAACCAACCTATATGAAGAAATAGAATAACATTACTAAAAAGATATATTTTGAGTGTTTTTGAGCTTGTTACCTACAAAAAATGCAAAAATGGATGTAAAGCACTCTATATTAGGAAACAAAAGGACTTTACGAAAAACGTGTATAATGAGTGTTTTATAGTTTTAAAACAACCACAAGGCAATAAACGCAAAAACTCGTGTATATAGAGAAATTTCTTACAAACCGAAATGATGAAATGCATGAATAACACTTTTAATCAATAAACAAAACTACCTTACCATATTGTGTATTTTGAGTGTTTTTCACATTCTTAGTTACGAAAATGCCAAATTACATGCGAAACTACCTTCATGTGGGGAAAAAAAAATGACATTACCAAAAAAGTGTCTTTTTAGTGTTTTTGAGCGTGATATGCAACAATGCCCTAAAAAGCAGAACAATCACATTACATGGGAATAAAACCAACTTTTACGAAGAACTTGCCTTTAAGTGTTTTTTAACTCCTTACATACCAAATCTCTAAAACGTATGGAAAACACCCTTTATGGAGAAACAGAATAACATTACCAAAAACATGTATTTTGAGTGTTTTTGATCATTTAACCTATAAAAACTCTTAAATTCATGTAAAGGACTCTATGTTTGTATAACAAAAGGACATTACGAAAATCGTGTATTATGAGTGTTTTTAAGTTACTTAAGTACCAAAAAGCTAAAACCCACATATAACACTCTTTATAGAGAGATTTTTTTTTTGTTATTCATCTTCATAGTTACCGAGATGCCAAAATTCTGGCAAAATTCATGGAAATTTTGTAAAAAAAAAAAATAATAATAATGTTAACTTTTTTCCGGAGTTATGTACAAACCCTGAAGTGTATGCAAATCCACCTATATGGGGAAATTACACGACTTTACCAGAAACCTGTCTTTTGAGTGTTTTTCAGCAATAATAACAATATTACTGAATACGTGTCTTTTCAGTGATTTACGTAGAAAAACGCTAAAACGGATGTAAACCAACCAATATGAAGAAATAGAATAATATTAACAAAAAGATATATTTTGATGTGTTTTTGAGCTTGTTACCTACAAAAAATGAAAAAATGGATGGAAAGCACTTTATATTGGCAAAGAAAAGGACATTACGAGAAACGTGTATGAGTGTTTTATAGTTTGACAAGAACCAGAAGGAAAAAAATTCAAAAACTCGTGTAAAATAAAGAAGTTTCTTGCATACCAAAAAGCTGAAACTCATGAATAACACTTTTAATTTTGAAACAGAAATACCTTACCAAATGTGTGTATTAGAAAAGTTTCTTACATACCAAAATGCTGGAACTCATGAATCATATTTTTAATTAAGAAATAGAACAACCTTACACTATGCCTGTGTTTTGAGTTTTTTTTCACATTCTTAGTTACCAAAACCCCAAATTTCATGCAAAACTAGCTTTATGTAAGAAAAAAAAAATGATATTACAAGAAAAGTGTTTTTTGAGTGTTTTTGAGCGTGTTAGGCAATAAAGCACTAAAAAGCAGGGTAATAACATTACATGGGAATAAAAACAACTTTTACCAAGAACTTGCCTTTAAGTGTTTTAGAGCTCATTACATACCAAAACGCTAAAACGCATGCAAAACACCTTTTATGGAGAAACAGAATAAAATTACCAAAAACATATATTTTGAGGGTTTAGATCATGTTATCTATAAAAATGCTTAAATACATACAAAGAACCTTATGTTTGCGAAACGAAATGACATTACGAGAAATGTGTATTATAAGTGTTTTTAATTTTTTTAAGTACCAAAAAGTTAAAACCCACAAATAACACTCTTTATTAAAAAATAAAAATAAAGGAAATAAAAAAATAGGAATTTTTTTTTTTGTTATTCATCTTCATAGGTACTGAGATTCCAAAATTCTGGGAAAATTCAGGGCTATTATATGATAAAAGAAAATTATCAAGAAAGTTAATTTTAGCTTTTTTTTCGGACTGTTATATACCAAACCCTAAAGTGCATCCAAAGACTCCTATATGAGGAAATTAAACGATCTTACCAGAAATCTGTTTTTTGAGTGTTTTTCAGCATGTTAGGCACCAAAACGATAAATAATAAGGAACTCACTCTCTATGAGAATCCAAAACAAATTTGCTGAAAACGTGTCTTTTCAGTGTTTTACGTAGAAAAACGCTGAAACGGATGCAAACCAACCAATATCAAGAAATAGAAAAACATTACCAAAAAGGTATATTTTGAGTGTTTTTGAGCTTGTTACCTACAAAAAACGGGAAAATTGATGCAAAGCACTCTATATAAGAAAAGAAAAGGACTTTGCAAGAAAAGTGTATAATAAGCTTTTATAGTTCAAACGAACAAAAAGGCAAAAAACACAAAAACTCGTGTATATGGAGAATGTTCCTAGATACCAAAATGCTGAAACTCATGAATAACAGTCTTAATTGAGAAACAGAACAACCTTACTAAATGCGTGTATTTTGAGAGCTTTTCACATTCTTAGTTATCAAAACCCCAAATTGCATGCGAAACCACCTTTATGTGAGGAAAAAAATGACATTACCAGAAAAGTGTCTTTTAAGTGTTTTTGAGCGTGATAGGCAATAAAGCACTAAAAAGCACGGCAATCCTATTACATTGGAATAACACCAATTTATACCAAAAAACTTGCCTTTAAGTGTTTTTGAGCTCTTTATATAACAAACCGCTAAAACGCATGCAAAACAAACTTTATGGAGAAACAGAATAACATTACCAAAAACATATATTTTGAGCGTTTTTTGATCATGTTATCTATAAAAATATTTAAATACATGCAAAGAACATTATGTTTGGGAAACAAAAGGACATTACGAGAAACGTGTATTATGAGTGTTTTTTAAGTTCCTTCAGTACCAAAAAGCTAAAACCCACAAACAACTTTCTTTATTTAGAAAATAAGAAAATATAAAAAATATAAAAAATAGGAATTTTTTTTTTTGTTATTCATCTTCATAGTACCGAGATGCCGAAATTCTGGGAAAATTCAGGGCAATCGTATGATAAAAGAATATTATCAAAAAAGTTAATTTCAGCTTTTTTTTTTCAAACTGTTATGTACCAAACCCTAAAGTGCATACAAAGTTTCCTATATAAAGAAATTAACGATCTTACCAGAAATCTGTGTTTTGAGTGTTTTTTAGCATGTTAAGCACCAAAACGATAAATAATAAGGAACTCACCTCTATATGGGAATCCAAAACAAAGTTACTGAAAATGTGTCTTCTCAGTGTTTTACGTAGAAAAAAGCTAAAACGGATGCAAAGCAACCAATATCAAGGAATAGAAAAACGTTACTAAAAAGGTATATTTTGAGTGTTTTTGAGCTTATTACCTACAAAAAACGCGAAAATTGATGCAAAGCACTCTATATTGGTAAACAAAAGGACATTGCAAGAAAAGTGAATAATGATTGTTTTATAGTTCAAAAGAACCACAAGGCAAAAAACGCAAAATCTCGTGTATATGGAGAGGTTTCCTAGATACAAAAATGCTAAAACTCATGTATAACACTCCTAATTGAGAAACAGAACAACCTTAATAAATGCGTGTATTTTGAGTGCTTTTCACATTCTAAGTTACCAAAACCCCAAATTGCATGGGAAAATAGATTTGTGGGAAAAAAAATGACTTTACTAGAAAAATGTCTTTTAAGTGTTTTTGAGCGTGATAGGCAATAAAGCACTAAAAAGGAGGGCAATCACATTATATTGGAGGAAAACGAATTTTTACCAAGAACTTGCCTTTAATTGTTTTTGAGCTCCTTATATACCAAAACTCTAAAACGCCTGCAAAACACTCTTTATGGTGAAACAGAATAATATTACCAAAAACATATATTTTGAGTGTATTTGATTATGTTACCAATGAAAACGTTTAAATACATGCAAAGAACACTATTTTTGGGAAACGAAAGGAGATTACGAGAAACGTGTATTATGAGTGTTTTTAACTTCATTAATTACCAAAAAGCTAAAAGCCACAAATAACACTCTTTATTGAGAAACAATAAATAAATAAAAAAAATACGATATTTTTTTTTCTTTCTTATTCATCTTCACTGGTACCGAGATGCCAAAATTCGGGCAAAATTCAGGAAATTATGTGAAATAAGAACATTATCAAAAAAGTTAAATTTAGCTTTTTTTTCGGACTATTATGTACCAAACCCCTAAAGTGCATGCAAAGCCACCTATATGGGGAAATTATACGTTTTTGCCAGAAAACGGTCTTATGAGTGTTTTTCAGCATCTTAGGAACCAACACGACAAATAACATGGAAGTCAATCTATATGGGAATCCAAAACAATATTACTAAAAACGTGTCTTTTCGGTGTTTTACGTAGAAAAACGCTAAAACGGATGCCAACCAACCAATATGAAGGAATAAAATAACATTACCAAAAAGGTATATTTTGAGTGTTTTTGAAATTGTTACCTACAAAAAACGCGAAAATAGATGGAAAGCTCTCTATATTGGGAAGCAAAAGGACATTACGAGAAACGTGTATAATGTGTGTATTATAATTTCACAAGAACTACAAGACAAAAAACGCAAAAACTCGTGTATATAGAGAAGTTTCTTACATTCCAAAATGCTGAAACTCTGGAACAACACTTTTAATTGAGAAACAGAACAATCTTACTAAATGCGTGTATTTTGAGTGCTTTTCACATCCTTAGTTACCAAAACCCCAAATTGCATGCGAAACCAGCTTTATGTGGGAAAAAAATGACATTACCAGAAAAATGTCTTTTGAGTGTTTTTGTGCGTGTTAGGCAATAAAGCACTAAAAAGCAGGGCAATCACATTACATTGAAATAAAACCAATTTTTAACAAGAACTTGCCTTTAAGTGTATTTGAGCTCCTTATATACCAAAACACTAAAATGCATGCAAAATACACTTTACATTGAAACAGAATAACATTACCAAAAACATGTATTTTGAGTGTTTTTGATCATGTTACCAATAAAAACGCTTAAATACATGCAAAGAACCCTTCTTTTGGGAAACGAAAGGACATTACGAGAAACGTGTATTATGAGTGTTTTTAAGTTCATTAAGTACGAAAAAGCTAAAAGCCATAAATTACACTCTTTATTGAGAAAAAAAAAAAAAATAAAAAAATACGATATTTTTTTTCATTCTTATTCATCTTCACAGGTAAGGAGGTGCCAAAATTCGGGCAAAGTTCAGGAAATTATATAAAATAAGAACATTATGAAAAAAGTTACATTTAGCATTTTTTTTGAACTGTTATGTATCAAACCCCTAAATTGCATGCAAAGCCACCTATATAGGGAAATTAAACGTCTTTGCCAGAAAACTGTCTTATGAGGGTTTTTCAGCATGTTAGGAACCAACACGATAAAACCCAAGGAAGTCAATCTATATGGGAATCCAAAACAAAATTACTGAAAACGTGTCTTTTTGGTGTTTTACGTAGAAAACGCTAAAACGCATGCAAACCAACCAAAATGAAGAAATAGAATAACATTACCAAAAATGTATATTTTGAGTGTTTTTTAAATTGTGTATTTTGAGTGTTTTTAACATTCTTAGTTACGAAATTGGCAAATTACATGCGAAACTACCTTTATATGGGAAAAAAAATGACATTACCAGAAAAATGTCTTTTCAGTGTTTTTGAGCGTGATATGCAACAAAGCACTAAAAAGCAGAACAATCACATCACTTGGGAATAAAACCAACTTTTACGAAGAACTTGCCTTTAAGTGTTTTTTAACTCCTTATATACCAAAACGCTAAAACGCATGTAAAACACCCTTTATGGAGAAACAGAATAACATTACCAAAAATATGTATTTTGAGTGTTTTGATCATGTTACCTATAAAAACGCTTAAATACATGTAAAGAACCCTATGTTTGTATAAGTAAAGGACATTACGAAAATCATGTATTATGAGTGTTTTTAAGTTCCTTAAGTACCAAAAAGCTAAAACTCACAAATAATACTTTATAGAGAAAAAAAAATTGTTATTCATCTTCATAGGTACCGAGATATCAAAATTCTGGAAAAATTTAGGGAAATTTTGTAAAAAAATATCATTATAAAAAAATAATTTTTGCATTTTTCCCTATATGGAGAAATTACTCTACTTTACCAGAAACCTGTCTTATGAGTGTTTTTTTCAGCAATTTCAACAATATTACTGAAAACGTGTCTCTTCAGTGATTTACGAAGAAAAACGCTAAAACGGATGCAAACCAAACAATATAAAGAAATAGAATAACATTACCAAAAAGATATATTTTGAGTGTTTTTCAGCTTGTTACCTACAGAAAATGTGAAAATGGATGGAAAGCACTCTATATTGGGAAACAAAAGAACATTACGAGAAACGTGTATAATGAGTGTTTTATAGTTTCACATGAACCACAAGGCAAAAAACGCAAAAAACTCGTGTATATAGAGAAGTTTCTTACATACCAAAATGCTGAAATGCATGAATAACACTTTTAATTGAGAAACAGAACTACCTTACCAAATGTGTGTTTTTTTTAGTGTTTTTCACATTCTTAGTTACGAAAATTTCAAATTACATGCGAAACTAGCTTTATGTGGGAAAAAAAAGTGTCTTCTGAGTGTTTTTGAGCGTGATATGAAACAAAGCACTAAAAAGCAGAACAATCACATTACATGGGAATAAAACCAACTTTTACGAAGAATTTGCCTTTAAGTGTTTTTTTTAACTCCTTACATACCAAAACGCTAAAACGCATGCAACACACCCTTTATGGAGAAACAGAGTAACATTACCAAAAACATGTATTTTGAGTGTTTTTGATCGTGTTATTTATAAAAACGCTTAAATACATGCAAAGAACCTTATGTTTGGGAAACGAAAGGACATGAAGAGAAACGTGTATTATGAGTGTTTTTATGTTCCTTAAGTTCCAAAAAAGCTAAAACCCACAAATAACACTCTTTATAGAGAAAAAAAATAATAATATAATTTTTTTTTTTTTTTTTTTTTGTTATTCATCTTCATAGGCACTAAGATGCCAAAATTCTGGCAATATTCTTTGGGAATCGAAAACAAAATTACTGAAAACGTGTCTTTTCGGTGTTTTACGTAGAAAAACGCTAAAACGGATGCAAACCAACCAATATGAAGAAATAGAATAACATTACCAAAAAGGAATATTTTAAGTGTTTTTGAGCTTGTTACCTACAAAAAACGCGAAAATGGATGGAAAGCACTCCTTATTGAGAGAGAAAAGGACATCACAAGAAACTTGTATAATGAGTGTCTTATTATTTTCGGGCAAAAGAACTTGTGGTTCACAAGAACCACAAGGCAAAAAACGCAAAAATTCGTGTATATAAAGAAGATTCTTAGATACCAAAATGCTGAAACTCATGAATAACAATCTTAATTGGGAAAGAGAACAACATTACCAAATCCGTGTATTTTGAATGTTTTTTTTCACATTCTTAGCAAAACCCCAAATAGCATGCGAAAGTAGCTTTGTGGGAAAAAAATGACATTACCAAAAGTGTCTTTTGAGTGTTTTTTGAGCGTGTTAGGCAATAAAGCACTAAAAAGCAAAGCAATCATATTACATTGGAATAAAACCAACTTTTACCAAGAACTTGCCTTGAAGAGTTTTTCAGCTCCTTACATACCAAATCGCTAAAACGCATGCAAAACTCTTTTATGCAGAAGCAGAATAACATTACCAAAAACAAGTGTTTTTGAGTGTTTTTTATCATGTTACCTATAAAACCGCTTAAATACATGCAAAGATCCCTATAATTGGGAAAGGAAAGGACATTACGAGAAATGTGTATTATGAATGTTTTTAAGTTCCTTAAGTACCAAAACGTTAAAACCTTCAAATAACATTCTTTATAAAGAAAAAATAATAAACAAAAAAATAGCATTTTTATTTTTTTGTTATTGATGCTCATAGGTACCAAGATGCCAAAATTCTGCCAAAATTCAGGAAAATTATGTGGAAAAAACATTATCGAAAAAGTTAATCTTACCTTTTTTTTCGAAGTTATGTTCCAAACCATAAAGTGTATGCAAAGCCACCTATCTGATAAAATTTAACGAATTTACAAGAAAGCTGTCTTTTGAGTGTTTTTCTGCATTATAGGCACCAAAACGATAAATAATATGAAATTCACTCTCTATGGAAATCCAAAACGAAATTACTGAAAATGTGTCTTTTAAACGATTTACGTAGAAAAACGCTAAAACGGATGCAAACCAACCAATATGAAGAAATAGAATAACATTACCCAAAAAGTATATTTTGTGTGTTTTTTAGCTTGTTACATAAAAAAAAATGCGAAAATGGATGCAAAACTCTCTATATAAGAAAAAAGAGAACATAACAAGAAACGTATATAATGAGTGTTTTATAGTTTCACCAGAATCACAAGGCAGAAAACGCAAACACTTGACTGTATGGAGAAGTTTCTAAGATACCAAAATACTGAAACTCATGAGTAACACTCTTAATCAAGAAACAGAACAACCTTACTAAATGCGTGTATTTTGAGTGTTTTTTTACATTCTTAGTTACCAAAACCCCAAATTCCATGCGAAACTAGCTTTATGTGGGAAAAAAATGACATTACCAGATATGTGTCTTTTAGTGTTCTTGAGCCTGTTAGGCAATAAAGCACTAAAAAGCAGGGCAATGACATTACATGAGAATAAAACCAACTTTTACGAAGAACTTGTCTTTTAGTGTTTTTGACACGCATTTACTAAGGTTGCTCTGTTTCTCAATTCATGAGTTTCAGCATTTTGGTATATAGGAAACTTCTCCATATGCACGAGTTTTTGCGTTTTTTGCCTTGTGGTTTTTTTGAACTATAAAATATTCATTAACCACTTTTCCCGCAATATCCCTTTCTTTTCCAATATAGAGTGCTTTGTATCAATTTTCGCGTTTTTTTTTTGTAGGAAACAAGCACAAAAAACTCAAAATATACATTTTTGGTAATGTTATTCTGCTTCTTGATATTGGTTGCTTTGTATCAGTTTTAGCGTTTTTCTACATAAAACACTAAGAAGACACGTTTTCAGTTATTTTCTTTTGGATTCCCATATAAAGTGAGTTCCTTATTATTTATCGTTTTGGTGCCTAATATGCTGAAAAACACTCAAAAGACAGATTTCTTGTAAGGTCTTTAATTTCGTCATATGGGGGGCTTTGCATGTCTTTTAAGTGTTTGTGAGCGTGATACGCAATAAAGCCCTAAAAGCCAGGGTAATCACATTACATGGGAATAAAACCAAATTTTACCAAGAACTTGCCTTTAAGTGTTTTTGAGCTCGTTACATACCAAAACGCTAAAACGCATGCAAAATACATTTTATGGAGAAACAGAATAACATTACAAAATACATGTATTTTGAGTGTTTTTGATCATGTTATGTATAAAAACGCTTAAATACATGTAAAGAACCTTATTTTTGGGAAACGAAAGAACATTACGAGAAACGTGTATTATGAGTGATTTTTAATTTCCTTCAGTACCAAATAACACTCTTTAGAAAAATAAATAAATAAAAAAAAAATGGGATCTTTTTTATTTTTGGTTATTCATCTTCATAGGTACCGAGATATTAAAATTCTGCCAAAACTCACGGAATTTATGTGGAAAAAAGAATATTATCATAGAAGTTAATTATAGTTTTTTTTTCGGATTGTTATGTACCAAACCCTAAAATGCAAGCAAAGCCACCTATATAAGGAAGTTAAAGGACATTACCAGAAACCTGTCTTTTCAGTGTTTTTCAGCATGTTAGGCACCAAAACGATAAATAATATGGAAGTCAGTCAATATGTGAATCCAAAAGAAAATTACAGAAAACGTGTCTTTTCAGTGTTTTACGTAGAAAAACGCTAAAGCGGATACAAACCATCCTATATGAAGAAATAGAATAACATTACCAAAAAGATATATTTTGAATGTTTTTGAGCTTCTTACCTACAAAAAATGCAAAAAATGGATGTAAAGCACTCTATATTAGCAAACAAAAGGACATTACGAGAAACGTGTATAATGAGTGTTTTATAGTTTTAAAAGAATCACAAGGCAATAAACGCAAAAACTCGTGTATATAGAGAAATTTTTTACATACCAAAATAAATAAATTCATGAATAACACTTTTAATCGATAAAAAGGAACTACCTTACCAAATTGAGTATTTTGAGTGTTTTTCACATTCTTAGTTACGAAAATGTAAAATTGCATGCGAAACTACCATCATTTGGGAAAAAAATGACATTACCAGAAAAGTGTCTTTTGAGTGTTTTTTCAGCGTGATATGCAACAAAGCACTAAAAAGCAGAACGATCACATTATATGGGAATAAAACCAAATTTTACTAAGAATTTGCCTTTAAGTGTTTTTTAACCCCTTATATACCAAACCGCTAAAACGCATGCAAAACAAACTTTATGGAGAAACAGAATAACATTACCAAAAACATGTATTTTGAGTGTTTTTGATCATGTTATCTATAAAAACGCTAAAGTACATGCAAAGAACATTATGTTTGGGAACCAAAAGGACATTACAAGAATCGTGTATTATGAGTGTTTTTTTTAAGTTCCTTAAGTACCAAAAAGCTAAAACCCACAAATAACACTATTAATTTCGAAAAAAAAATAAATAAATAAAAAATAAATAAAATAAATAGGATTTTTTTTTTTTTGTAATTCATATTCATAGGTACCGAGATGCCAAAATTCTGGGAAAATTCAGGGCAATTATGTGATAAAAGAATATTATCAAAAAAGTAAATTTCAGCTTTTTTTTTTCGAACTGTTATGTACCAAACCCTAAAGTGCATGCAAAGCCTCCTATATGAGGAAATTAAACGACCTTAAAAGAAATCTGTCTTTTGAGTGTTTTTCAGAATTTTAGGCACCAAAACAATAAATAAATAACTCACTTTATATGGGAATCACTTTTATATGGGAAACAAAACTACTGAAAACGTGTCTTCTCAGTGTTTTACGTACAAAAACGCTAAAACGGATGCAAACTAACCAATATAAAAAAATAAAAAAACATTACCAAAAAGGTATATTTTGAGTGTTTTTGAGCTTATTACCTACAAAAAACGGAAAATATTGATTCTTTTCAGTGATTTAAGAAGAAAAACGCTAAAACGGATGCAAACCAATCAATATGAAGAAATAGAATATTACCAAAAAGATATATTTTGAGTATTTTTCAACTTGTTACCTACAAAAAATGCGAAAATGGATGGAAAGCACTCTATATTGGGAAACAAAAAAACATAACGGGAAACGTGTATAATGAGTGTTTTATAGTTTCGCAGGAACCACAAGGCAAAAAACGCAAAAACTCGTGTATATAGAGAAGTTTCTTACATACCAAAATGCTGAAATGCATGAATAACACTTTTAATTGAGAAACATGACTACCTTACCAAATGTGTGTATTTTGAGTGTTTTTCACATTCTTAGTTACGAAAATCCCAAATTACATGCGAAACTAGCTTTATGTGGGAAAAAAAAAAAGATATTACCAGAAAAGTGTCTTTTGAGTGTTTTTGAGCGTGATGTGCAACAAAGCACTAAAAAGCAGAACAATCACATTACATGGGAATAAAACCAACTTTTACGAAGAACTTGCCTTTAAGTGTTTTTTTTAACTCCTTACATACCAAAACGCTAAAACGCATGCAAAACACCCTTTATGGAGAAACATTACCAAAAACATGTATTTTGAGTGTTTTTGATCATGTTATTTATAAAAACGCTTAAATACATGCAAAGAACCTTATGTTTGGGAAATGAAAGGACATTACGAGAAACGTGTATTGTGAGTGTTTTTAAGTTCCTTAAGTACCAAAAAAGCTAAAACCCACAAATAACACTCTTTATAGAGAAAAAAAATATAATTTTTTTTTTTTTTGTTATTCATCTTCATAGGTACTAAGATGCCTAAATTCTGGCAATATTCTTTGGGAATCGAAAAGAAAATTACAGAAAACGTGTCTTTTCGGTGTTTTACGTAGAAAAACGCGAAAACGGATAGAAACCAACCAATATGAAGAAATAGAATAACAATACCAAAAAGGTATATTTTGAGTGTTTTTTGAGCTTTTTACCTAAAAAAACGGGAAAATAGATGCAAAGCACTCCCTATTGGGAAAGAAAAGGACATTACGAGAAACGTGTATAATGAGTGTCTTATTATTATCCTGCAAAAGAACTTGTGGTTAACAAGAACCACAAGGCAAAAAACGCAAAAACCCGTGTATATAAAGAAGTTTCTTTGATACCAAAATGCTGAAACTCATGAATGAATCTTAATTGAGAAACAGAACATTACCAAATTTTGAGTGTTTTTTCACATTCTTAGCAAAACCCCAAATAGCATGCGAATCTAGCTTTATGTGGGAAAAAAATGACATTACCAAAAGTGTCTTTTGAGTGTTTTTAAGCGTGTTAGGCAATAAAGCACTAAAAAGCAGGGTAATCATATTACATTGGAATAAAACCAACTTTTACCAAGAACTTGCCTTGAAGTGTTTTTCAGCTCCTTACATAAGAAATCGTAAAACGCATGCAAAACACTCCTTTATGGAGAAGCAGTATAACATTACCAAAAACAAGTGTTTTTGAGTGTTTTTTTTATCATGTTACCTATAAAAACACTTAAATACATGCAAAGATCCCTATATTTGGGAAACGAAAGGACATTACGAGAAATGTGTACTATGAATGTTTTTAAGTTCCTTAAGTACCAAAATGTTAAAACCTACAAATAACACTCTTTATAGAGAAAAAATAAATAAATAAAAAAATAGCATTTTTATTTTTTTGTTATTGATGTTCATAGGTACCAAGATGCCAAAATTCTGCCAAAATTCAGGGAAATTATGTGGAAAAAAGAACATTATCGAAAAAGTTAATTTTACCTTTTTTCGGAGTTATGTACCAAACCATAAAGGGTATGCAATGCCACCTATTTGGGAAAATTTAACGACTTTACAAGAAACCTGTCTTTTGAGTGTTTTTTCGCATGTTAGGCACCAAAACGATAGATTATATGAAAGTCATTCTATATGGAAATCCAAAACAAAATTACTGAAAACGTGTCTTTTAAAAGATTTACGTAGAAAAACTCTAAAACATATGCAAACCAACCAATATGAAAAAATAGAATAATATTACCAGAAAAGTATATTTTGTGTGTTTTTGAGCTTGTTACATAAAAAAACGCAAAAATGCAAAAACGCAAAAATGCAAAGCACTGTATATTAAGAAAAAAAAAAAAACATAACGAGAAACGTGTATAATGAGTATTTTATAGTTTCACCTGAATCAAAAGGCAAAAAACGCAAAAACTCGTATGTGTGAAGAAGTTTCCAAGATACCAAAATGCTGAAACTGATGAATAACTTTCTTAATCAAGAAACAGAGCAACCTTAGTAAATGCGTGTATTTTGAGTGTTTTTTTTTCATATTCTTAGTTACCAGAACCCCAAATTCCATGCGAAACTAGCTTTATGAGGGAAGAAAATGACAATACTAGAAAAGTGTCTTTGAGTGTTTTTGAGCGTGTTAGGCAATAAAGCACTAAAAAGCAGGGCAATCACATTACATGGGAATAAAACACACTTTTACGAAGAACTTGCCTTTTAGTGTTTTTGACTTGCATTTAGTAAGGTTGTTCTGTTTCTCAATTAAGAGTGTTATTCATGAGTTTCAGCATTTTGGTATCTAGGAAACTTTTCCATATACACGAGTTTTTGCGTTTTTTGCCTTGTGTTTTTTTTTTAAATATATAACATTCATTATACACTTTTCTCGCAATGTCCCTTTGTTTCCAAATATAGAGTACTTTGTATCAATTTTTTGCGTTTTTTTTGTAGGTAACAAGCTCAAAAACACTCAAAATATACATTTTTGGTAATGTTTTTCTGCTTCTTGATATTGGTTGGTTTGCATCAGTTTTAGCGTTTTTCTACGTAAAACACTGAGAAGACACATTTTCAATAATTTTCTTTTGGATTTCCACATAGAGTGAGTTCCTTATTATTTATCATTTTGGTGCCTAACAAACTGAAAAACACTTAAAAGACAGATTTCTGGTAAGGTCTTTAATTTCCTCATATGGGAGGCTTTGCATGTCTTTTCAGTGTTTTTTGAGCGTGTTACGCAATAAAGCACTAAAAGCCAGGGAGGCACAGTTTCGGAGAACAATAGGAGGGACCCCATCAGGTCCATAAGCCTTCCGAGGGTTTAGGCCAGCGAGGGCATAGAAAACATTACGAAGAATTTTAATAGGTGGCATGAAGTAGTCAGAGGGTGGAGGAGAGGGAGGAACAAGCCCAGAATCGTCCAAGGTTGAGTTTTTAGCAAAGGTTTGAGCAAAGAGTTCAGCTTTAGAAACAGATGTGATAGCAGTGGTGCCATCTGGTTGAATTTGAGGAGAGAAAGAAGAAAAAGCAAAGTTATTGGAGATATTTTTGGCTAGATGCCAGAAATCACGAGGGGAGTTAGATCTTGAAAGGTTTTGACACTTTCTGTTAATGAAATATAAAGTGCATGAGATTCTGGTGATGGAAGGCTTAAGTACCCTTTGTGGGCCACCTCTCTATCATGTATAGCACGAGAACAAGCTGTGTTAAACCATGGTTTAGAAGGTTTAGGACGAGAAAAAGACTCGTTTTCAGTAATATTGTTGAATTTGCTGAAAAACACTCAAAGACAGATTTGTGGTAAAGTCGTGTAATTTCTCCATATAGGTGGCTTTGCATGCACTTCTGGGTTTGGTACATAATTCCGGAAAAAAGCTAAATTTTTTTTTAAATGTTTTTTTACATAATTTCGCTGAATTTTGCCTGAATTTTGGCATCTTCATACCTATGTAGATGAATAACTAAAAAAAAAAATTCTATTTTTTTAGTTGTTTATTTTTTCTCTATTTGTGAGTTTTAGTTTTTTGGTACTTAAGGAACTTAAAAACAATCATAATACACGATTTTCCTAATGTCCTTTCGTTTCACAGACATAGGGTTCTTTGCATGTATTTAAGCGTTTTTATAGGTAACATGATCAAAAACACTCAAAATACATGTTTTTGGTAATATTATTCTGTTTCTCCATAAAGGGTGTTTTGCATGCGTTTTAGCGTTTTGGTATGTAAGGAGTTTAACTCCTTACATACCAAAACGCTTAAAGGCAACTTCTACGTAAAAGTTGGTTTAATTCCTATATAATGTGATTATTCTGCTTTTTAGTGCTCTGTTGCATATCACGCTCAAAAACACTCATAAGACATTTTTCAGATAATGTCATTTTTTTCCCACATAAAGCAAGTTTTGCATGTAATTTGGGATTTTCGTAACTAATAATGTGAAAAACACTCAAAATACACACATTTGGTAAGGTAGTTCTGTTTCTCAATTAAAAGTGTTATTCATGAGTTTTAGCATTTTGGTATGTAAGAAACTTCTCTATATACATGAGTTTTTGCGTTTTTTGTCTTGTGCTTCTTGTGAAACTATAAAACAATCATTATACACGTTTCTCTAAATATTCTTTTGCTTCCCAATATAGAGTGCTTTCCATCTATTTGCCCGTTTTATGTAGGTAAAAAGCTCAAAAACACTTTTTGGTAATGTTATTCTATTTTTTCATATTTGTTGGATTGCATTCGTTTAAGCGTTTTTCTACGTAAAACACTGAAAAGACACGTTTTCAATAATTTTTTTTGGGATTCACATATTGACTGACTTCCATATTATTTATCGTTTTGGTGCCTAACATGCTGGAAAACACTGAAAAGACAGGTTTCTGGTAAAGTCGTTTAACTTCCTTATATAGGTGGCATGCACTTTAGAGTTTGGTACAAAAAAATTCGAAAAAGAGCTATAATTAACTTTTTTGTTAATGTTTTTTTTTTCCACATGAATTCCCTGAATTTTGGCAGAATTTTGGCGTCATGGTACCTAAGAAAATCAATATAAGAAAAAAAGCTATTTTTATTTTTTTTTCTCTCTATACAGAGTGGGTTTTAACGTTTTAGTACTTAAGGAACTTAAAAATGGTCCTAATACACGTTTCTCGTAATGTCCTTTCGTTTCCCAAACATAGGGTTCTTTCCATGTATTTAAGCGTTTTTTGTAGGTAACATGATCAAAAACACTTAAAACACATGTTTTTAGTAATGTTATTCTGCATCTCCATAAAGGATTTTTTGCATGTGTTTTAGCGTTTTGGTTTGTAAGGAGATCAAAAACACTTCAAGGCAAGTTCTTGGTAAAAAGTTGGTTTTATTCCCATGTAATGTGATTGCCCTGTTTTTTTGTGATTTATTGTCTAACACGCTCAAAAACACTCAAAAGACACTTCTGGTAATGTCATTTTTTTTCCAACATAGTTTCGCGTGCTATTTGGGGTTTTGCTAACTATGAATGTGAAAAAAAAAAACACTCAAAATACACGCATTTGATAAGATTGTTCTGTTTCTCAATTAATATTGTTATTCAAGAGTTTTAGCATTTTGATATCTAAGAAACTTCTTTATGTACACTAATTTTTGCGTTTTTCTGATTCAAAAATAATAAGACACTCATTATACACGTTTCTCGTAATGTCCTTTTGTTTTCCAATAGGGAGTGCTTTGCATCCATTTTCGCGTTTTTTGTAGGTAACAAGCTCAAAAACACTCAAAATGTACCTTTTTGGTAATGTTATTTTATTTCTTCTTATTGGTTGGTTTGCATCCGTTTTAGTGTTTTTCTACGTAAAACACCGAAAAGACACGTTTTCAGTAATTTTGTTTTAGTTTCCCATATAGAGTGACTTCCATGTTATTTACGGTTATGGTGCCTAAGAAGCTGAAAAACACTCATAAGACAGTTTTCTGGCGTTTAATTTCCCCATATAGGTGGCTTTGCATGCACTTTAGTGTTTGGTACATAACAGTACGAAAAAAAAAAAGCTAAAATTAACTTTTTTAATAATTGACTCATAATTTCCTTAATTTTGCCCAAATTTTGGCATCTCGGTACCTGTGAAGATGAAAAAGAAAGAAAAAAATATTGTATCTTTTTTTACTTTCTTTTTTCTCAATAAAGAGTGATATTTGTGTCTTTTAGCTTTTTGGTAAATAATGATCTTAAAAACACTCGTAATACACGTTTCTCGCAATGTCCTTTCATTTCCCAAAAATAGGGTTCTTTGCATGTATTTAAGCGTTTTTATTGGTAACATGATCAAAAACACTCAAAATATATGTTTTTGGTAATGCTATTCTCTTTCTCCATAAAGTGTATTTTGCATGCGTTTTAGCGTTTTGGTATATAAGGAGCTGAAAACACTTAAAGGCAAGTTCTTGGTAAAAATTGATTTTATTGCCATGTAAAGTGATTCCCCTGCTTTTTAGTGCTTTATTGCCTATCACGCTCAAAAACACTCAAAAGACACTTTTCTGGTAATGTCATATTTTTCCCACATAAAGCTGGTTTCGCATGCAATTTGGTATTTTGGTAACTAAGAATGTGAAAAGCAGTCAAAATACACGCATTTAGTAAAGTTGTTCTGTTTCTCAATTAAGAGTGTTATTCATGAGTTTCAGCATTTTGGTATATAGGAAACTTCTCCATATACACGAGTTTTGCGTTTTTTGCCTTGTGGTTCTTTTGAACTATAAAACATTCATTATACACTTTTCTCGCAATGTCCCTTTGTTTCCCAAGATAGAGTGCTTTGTATCAATTTTTTGCGTTTTTTTGTAGGTAACAAGCTCAAAAACACTCAAAATATACCTTTTTGGTAATGTTTTTCTACTTGATATTGATTGGTTTGCATCAGTTTTAGCGTTTATCTACGTAAAACACTGAAAAGATACTTTTTCAGTAATTTTGTGATGTATTCCCACATTTAGTGACTTCCATATTATTTATCGTTTTGGTGCCTAACATGCTGAAAAAAAACACAAAAGACAGGTTTCTGGTAAGGTCGTTTAATTTCCCCATGCTAAAGTGCTTTGCATGCACTTTAGGGTTTGGTACATAACAGTCCGAAAAAAAAGCTAAAATTAACTCTTTTTCATAATGTTCTTTTTTCACACAATTTCCCTATTTTTGCATCTAAGTACCTATGAAGAAGAATAACAAAATAAAAATCCTATTTTTTTTGTTATTTCTTTATTTTTTTCTTTATAAAGAGGTTTTAGCTTTTTGGTACTTATGGAACTTAAAAACAAGCATAATACACGTTTTTCGTAATGTCCTTTCGTTTCCCAGACATAGGGTTCTTAGCATGTATTTAAGTGTTTTTAGAGGTAACACTCAAAATATATGTTTTTGGTAATGTTAATCTGTTTCTCCGTAAAGGGTGTTTTGCATGTGTTTTTAGCGTTTTGGTATATAAGGAGTTAAAAAACACTTAAAGGCAAGTTCTTGGTAAAAGTTGGTTTTATTCCGTTGTAATGTGATTGCCCTCCTTTTTAGTGCTTTATTGCCTAACTCTCTCAAAAACCCTCAAAAGACACTTTTCTGGTTATATCATTTTTTATCCCACATAAAGCTTGTTTCGCATGCTTTTTGGTGTTCTAGTAACTAAGAATGTGAAAAACACTCAAAATACACGCATTTAGTAATGTTATTCTGTTTCTTAATTAAGAATGTTATTCAGGAGTTTCAGCATTTTGGTATCTAAGAAACTTCTCCATATACACTAGTTTTTGCGTTTTTTGCTTTGTGGTTCTTGGGAAACTATAAAATACTCATTATACACGTTTCTCGTAATGTCTTTTTGTTTCCCAATATAGAGTGCTTTGCATCTATTTTCGCGTTTTTTTATTTTTTTTTGTTAGAAGCTCAAAAATACTTAAAATATATCTTTTTGGTAATGTTATTCTATATCTTCATATTGATCTGTTTGCATCAGTTTTAACATTTTTTACGTAAAACACTGAAAAGACACGTTTTCAGTAATTTTGTTTTGGATTCCCATATAGAGTGATTTCCATATTATTTATCGTTTTGGTGCTTATCATGCTGAAAAACACTCAAAAGACAGTTTTCTTGTAAAGTCGTTTAATTTCCTCGTAGAAAAACGCTAAAACGCATGTAAACCAACGAATATGAAAAGATAGAATAATATTACCAGAAAAGTATATTTTGTGTGTTTTTGAGCTTGTTACATAAAAAAAAAACGCAAAAATGGATGCAAAGCACTGTATATTAGGAAAAAAAATGGACATAACGAAAAACGTGTATAATGAGTGTTTTATAGTTTCACCAGAATCACAAGGCAAACAACGCAAAAACTTGCCTGTGTGGAGAAGTTTCTAAGATACCAAAATGCTGAAACTCATGAATAACACTCTTAATCAAGAAACAGAACAACCTTACTAAATGCGTGTATTTTGAGTGTGTTTTTTTACATTCTTAGTTACCAAAACCCCAAATTCCATGCGAAACTAACTTTATGTGTGAATAAAATGACATTACCAGAAAAGTGTCTTTGAGTGTTTTTGAGCATGTTAGGCAATAAAGCACTAAAAAGCAGGGCAATCACATAACATGGGAATAAAACCAACTTTTACGAAAAACTTGGCTTTTAGTGTTTTTGACACGCATTTAGTAAGGTTGTTCTGTTTCTCAATTAAGAGTGTTATTCATGAGTTTCAGCATTTTAGTATCTAGGAAGCTTTTCCATATACACGAGTTTTTGCGTTTTTTGGCTTGTGGTTTTTTTGAACTATAAAACATTCATTATACACTTTTCTCGCAATGTCCCTTTGTTTCCCAATATAGAGTGTTTTGTATCAATTTTGTGTTTTTTTTTTGTATGTAACAAGCTCAAAAACACTCAAAATATATATTTTTGGTAATGTTTTTCTGCTTCTTGATATTGGTTGGTTTGCATCAGTTTTAGCGTTTTTCTACGTAAAAGACTGAGAAGACAAGTTTTCAGTAATTTTCTTTTGGATTCCCACATAGAGAGAGTTCCTTATTATTCATCGTTTTGGTGACTAACATGCTGAAAAACACTCAAAAGACAGTTTTCTGGTAAGGGCTCTTATTTCCTGATATGCGAGGCCTTGCATGTCTTTTGAGTGTTTTTGAGCGTGTTACGCAATAAATCACTAAAAGGAAGGGCAATTACATTACATGGGAATAAAACCAAATTTTTACCACTTTACCACTTGAAGTGTTTTTGAGCTCCTTACATACCAAAACGCTAAGACGCCTGCAAAATACATTTTATGGAGAAACAGAATAATATTACCAAATACATGTTTTTTGAGTGTTTTTGATCATATTATCTATAAAAACACTTAAATACATGCACAGAACCTTATGTTTGGGAAACGAAAGGACATTACGGGAAACGTGTATTATGAGTGTTTTTTAAGTTCCTTCAATACCTAAAAGCTAAAACCCACAAATAACACTCTTTATTTAGAAAAAAATAATAAACAAAAAAAAATTAAAAAATGGGATTTTTTTTTTTTTTGTTACTCATCCTTATAGGTACCGAGATGCGAAAATTCTGCCAAAATTCAGGGTATTTATGTGGAAAGAAGAACATTACCAAAAAAGTTAATTACAGCTTTTATTTTCGGATTGTTAAGTACCAAACCCTAAAGTGCATGCAAAGACACCTATATAGGGAACTTAAACGACTTTATCAGAAACCTGTCTTTTCAGTGTTTTTCAGCATGTTAGGCACCAACACGATAAATAATATGGAAGTCAGTCAATATGTGAATCCAAAACAAAATTACTGAAAACGTGTCTTTTCAGTGTTTTACGTAGAAAAACACTAAAGCGGATGCAAACCAACCTATATGAACAAATAGAATAACATTACTAAAAAGATATATTTTGAGTGTTTTTGAGCTTGTTACCTACAAAAAATGCAAAAATGGATGTAAAGCACTCTATATTAGGAAACAAAAGGACTTTACGAGAAACGTGTATAATGAGTGTTTTATAGTTTTAAAACAACCACAAGGCAATAAACGCAAAAATTCGTGTATATAGAGAAATTTCTTACAAACCGAAATGATGAAATGCATGAATAACACTTTTAATCAATTAACAGAACTACCTTACCAAATTGTGTATCTTAAGTGTTTTTCACATTCTTAGTTACGAAAATGCCAAATTACATGCGAAACTACCTTCATGTGGGAAAAAAAATGACATTTCCAAAAAAGTGTATTTTTAGTGTTTTTGAGCGTGATATGCAACAATGCCCTAAAAAGCAGAACAATCACATTACATGGGAATAAAACCAACTTTTACGAAGAACTTGCCTTTAAGTGTTTTTTAACTCCTTACATACCAAATCTCTAAAACGTATGGAAAACACCCTTTATGGAGAAACAGAATAACATTCCCAAAAACATGTATTTTGAGTGTTTTTGATCATGTAACCTATAAAAACGCTTAAATACATGTAAAGGACCCTATGTTTGTATAACAAAAGGACATTACGAAAATCGTGTATTATGAGTATTTTTAAGTTACTTAAGTACCAAAAAGCTAAAACCCACAAATAACACTCTTTATAGAGATCTTTTTTTTTTTGTTATTCATCTTCATAGTTACCGAGATGCCAAAATTCTGGCAAAATTCATGGAAATTTTGTGAAAAAAAAATTAGCTTTTTTCCGGGGTTATGTACAAACCCTGAAGTGTATGCAAATCCACCTATATGGGGAAATTACACGACTTTACCAGAAACCTGTCTTTTGAGTGTTTTTCAGCAATATCAACAATATTACTGAAAACGTGTCTTTTCAGTGATTTACGTAGAAAAACGCTAAAACGGATGTAAACCAACCAATATGAAGAAATAGAATAAAATTTCCAAAAAGATATATTTTGATGTGTTTTTGTGCTTGTTACCTACAAAAAATGAAAAAATGGATAAAAAAGCACTTTATATTGGCAAAGAAAAGGACATTACGAGAAACGTGTATGAGTGTTTTATAGTTTGACAAGAATCAGAAGGAGAAAAACTCAAAAACTCGTGTAAAATAAAGAAGTTTCTTATATACCAAAAAGCTGAAACTCATGAATAACACTTTTAATTTTGAAACAGAAATACCTTACCAAATGTGTGTATTAGAAAAGTTTCTTACATACCAAAATGCTGGAACTCATGAATAATATTTTTAATTAAGAAATAGAACAACCTTACTAAATGCCTGTGTTTTGAGTTTTTTTTCACATTTTTAGTTACCAAAACCCCAAATTTCATGCAAAACTAGCTTTATGTAAGAAAAAAAAATGATATTACAAGAAAAGTGTTTTTTGAGTGTTTTTGACCCAGTTATGCAATAAAGCACTAAAAAGCAGGGTAATAACATTACATGGGAATAAAAACAACTTTTACCAAGAACTTGCCTTTAAGTGTTTTTGAGCTCATTACATACCAAAACGCTAAAACGCATGCAAAACACCTTTTATGGAAAAACAGAATAAAATTACCAAAAACATATATTTTGAGGGTTTAGATCATGTTATCTATAAAAATGCTTAAATACATACAAAGAGCCTTATGTTTGCGAAACGAAATGACATTACGAAAAAATGTGTATTATAAGTGTTTTTAAGTTCCTTAAGTACCGAAAAGTTAAAACCCACAAATAACACTCTTTATTTAAAAAAAAAAGGTATTCATCTTCATAGGTACTGAGATTCCAAAATTCTGGGAAAATTTAGGGCTACTGTATGATAAAAGAAAATTATCAAAAAAGTTAATTTTAGCTTTTTTTTCCGACTGTTATATACTAAACCCTAAAGTGCTTCCAAGGACTCCTATATGAGGAAAATAAACGACCTTACCAGAAATCTGTTTTTTGAGTGTTTTTCAGCATGTTAGGCACCAAAACGATAAATAATAAGGAACTCACTCTATATGAGAATCCAAAACAAAATTGCTGAAAACGTGTCTTTTCAGTGTTTTACGTAAAAACGCTGAAACGGATGCAAACCAACCAATATCAAGAAATAGAAAAACATTACCAAAAAGGTATATTTTGAGTGTTTTTTGAGCATGTTACCTACAAAAAACGGGAAAATTGATGCAAAGCACTCTATATAAGAAAAGAAAAGGACTTTGCAAAAAAAGTGTATAATGAGTTGTTTATAGTTCAAACGAACCAAAAGGCTAAAAACATAAAAACTCGTGTATATGGAGAATGTTCCTAGATACCAAAATGCTGCTCATGAACACCACTCTTAATTGAAAAACAGAACAACCTTACTAAATGCGTGTATTTTGCGAGCTTTTCACATTCTTAGTTATCAAAACCCCAAATTGCATGCACAACCACCTTTATGTGAGGAAAAAAATGACATTACCAGAAAAGTGTCTTTTAAGTGTTTTTGAGCGTGATAGGCAATAAAGCACTAAAAAGCACGGCAATCATATTACATTGGAATAACACCAATTTATAACAAAAAACTTGCCTTTAAGTGTTTTTGAGCTCTTTATATAACAAACCGCTAAAACGCATGCAAAACAAACTTTATGGAGAAACCAAAAACATATATTTTGAGCGTTTTTTGATCATGTTATCTATAAAAACGTTTAAATACATGCAAAGAACATTATGTTTGGGAAACAAAAGGACTTTACGAGAAACGTGTATTATGAGTGTTTTTTTTAAGTTCCTTCAGTACCAAAAAGCTAATACCCACAAATAACTTTCTTTATTTAGAAAATTAAAAAAGAAAAATATATAAAATAGGAATTTTTTTTTTTTTCATCTTCATGGTACCGAGATGCCGAAATTCTGGGAAAATTCAGGGGAATCGTATGATAAAAGAATATTATCAAAAAAGTTAATTTCAGCTTTTTTTTTTCAAACTGTTATGTACCAAACCCTAAAGTGCATACAAAGCCTCCTATATGAAGAAATTTAACGACCTTTCCAGAAATCTGTGTTTTGAGTGTTTTTTAGCATGTTAAGCACCAAAACGATAAATAATAAGGAACTCATCTCTATATGGGAATCCATATATATATGGGAATCCAAAGTTACTGAAAACGTGTCTTCTCAGTGTTTTACGTAGAAAAACACTAAACCTGATGGAAAGCAACCAATATCAAGGAATAGAAAAATGTTACTAAAAAGGTATATTTTGAGTGTTTTTGAGCTTATTACCTACAAAAAACGCGAAAATTGATGCAAAGCATTCTATATTGAAAAACAAAAGGACATTGCAAGAAAAGTGTATAATGAGTGTTTTATAGTTCAAAAGAACCACAAGGCAAAAAACGCAAAATCTCGTGTATATGGAGAGGTTTCCTAGATACAAAAATGCTAAAACTCATGTATAACACTCTTAATTGAGAAACAGAACAACCTTAATAAATGCGTGTATTTTGAGTGCTTTTCACATTCTAAGTTACCAAAACCCCAAATTGCATGGGAAAATAGATTTGTGGGAAAAAAAAGACTTTACCAGAAAAGTGTCTTTTAAGGGTTTATGAGCGTGATAGGCAATAAAGCACTAAAAAGGAGGGCAATCACATTACAATGGAGGAAAACAAATTTTTACCAAGAACTTGCCTTTAAGTGTTTTTGAGCTCCTTATATACCAAAACATTAAAACGCCTGCAAAACACTCTTTTTGGTGAAACAGAATAATATTACCAAAAACATATATTTTGAGTGTATTTGATTATGTTACCAATGAAAACGTTTAAATACATGCAAAGAACACTATTTTTGGGAAACGAAAGGAGATTACGAGATTACGAGATTACGTGTATTATGAGTGTTTTTAACTTCATTAATTACCAAAAAGCTAAAAGCCACAAATAACACTCTTTATTGAGAAACAATAAATAAATAAAAAAAAATACGATATTTTTTTTTCTTTCTTATTCATCTTCACTGGTACCGAGATGCCAAAATTCGGGCAAAATTCAGGAAATTATGTGAAATAAGAACATTATCAAAAAAGTTAAATTTAGCTTTTTTTTCGGACTATTATGTACCAAACCCCTAAAGTGCATGGAAAGCCACCTATATGGGGAAATTAAACGTTTTTGCCAGAAAACGGTCTTATGAGTGTTTTACAGCATCTTAGGAACCAACACGATAAATAAGATGGAAGTCAATATATATGGGAATCCAAAACAATATTACTAAAAACGTGTCTTTTCGGTGTTTTACGTAGAAAAACGCTAAAACGGATGCAAACTAACCAATATGAAGGAATAAAATAACATTACCAAAAAGGTATATTTTGAGTGTTTTTGAAATTGTTACCTACAAAAAACGCGAAAACAGATGGAAAGCTCTCTATATTGGGAAACAAAAGGACATTACGAGAAACGTGTATAATGTGTGTTTTATAATTTCACAAGAACTACAAGGCAAAAAACGCAAAAACTCGTGTATATAGAGAAGTTTCTTACATTCCAAAATGCTGAAACTCTGGAACAACACTTTAAATTGAGAAAAAGAACAATCTTACTAAATGCGTGTATTTTGAGTGCTTTTCATATCCTTAGCTACCAAAACCCCAAATTGCATGCGAAATCAGCTTTATATGGGAAAAAAATGACATTACCAGAAAAATGTCTTTTGAGTGTTTTTGAGCGTGTTAGGCAATAAAGCATTAAAAAGCAGGGCAATCACATTACATTGAAATAAAACCAATTTTTAACAAGAAGTTGCCTTTAAGTTTATTTGAGCTCCTTATATACCAAAACACTAAAATGCATGCAAAATAAACTTGATGGTGAAACAGAATAACATTACCAAAAACATGTATTTTGAGTGTTTTGATAATGTTACCAATAAAAACGCTTAAATACATGCAAAGAAGCCTATTTTTTGGGAAACAAAAGGGCATTACGAGAAACGTGCATTATGAGTGTTTTCAAGTTCATTAGGTACGAAAAAGCTAAAAGCCACCAATTACACTCTTTATTGAGAAAAAAATAAATAAATAAATAAAAAAATACGATAATTTTTTCATTCTTATTCATCTTCACAGATAGGGAGGTGCCAAAATTCGGGCAAAGTTAAGGAAATTATATAAAATAAGAACATTATCAAAAAAGTTACATTTAGCTTTTTTTTTGGACTGATATGTATCAAACACCTAAATTGCATGCAGAGCCACCTATATGGGGAAATTAAACGTCTTTGCCAGAAAACTGTCTTTTGAGGGTTTTCCAGCATGTTAGAAACTAACACGATAAAACTCAAGGAAGTCAATCTATATAGGAATCCAAAACAAAATTACTGAAAACGTGTCTTTTTGGTGTTTTAAGTAGAAAACGCTAAAACGGATGCAAACCAACCAATATGAAGAAATAGAATAACATTAGTAAAAAATATATTTTGTGTTTTCTTGAGCTTGTTACATAAAAATAACGCGAAAATATATGCAAAGCACTCTATATAAGGAAAAAAAGGACATAACGAGAAACGTGTATAATGAGTGTTTTGTAGTTTTACCAGAATCACAAGGCAAAAAACGCAAAAACTCGACTATATGGAGAAGTTTCTAAAATACCAAAATACTGAAACTCATGAATAACACTCGTAATCAAGAAACAGAACAACTTTACTAAATGCGTGTATTTTAAGTGTTTTTTTTTACATTCTTAGTTACCAAAACCCCAAATTCCATGCGAAACTAGCTTGATGTGGTAAAAAAAAATGACATTACCAGGAAAGTGTCTTTGAGTGTTTTTGAGCGTGTTAGGCAATAAAACAATAAAAAGCAGGGCAATCACATTACGTGGGAATAAAACCAACTTTTACGAAGAACTTGCCTTTTAGTGTTTTTGACACGCATTTAGTAAAGTTGCTCTGTTTCTCAATTAAGAGTGTTATTCATGAGTTTCAGCATATACACGAGTTTTTGCGTTTTTTGCCTTGTGTTTTTTTGAACTATAAAACATTTATTATACACTTTTCTCGCAATGTCCCTTTGTTTCCCAATATAGAGTGCTTTGTATCCAATTTCCCGTTTTTTTTTGTAGGTAACAAGCTCAAAAACACTCATAATATACATTTTGTTTTTGTGCTTCTTGATATTGGTTGGTTTGTATCAGTTTTAGCGTGTTTCTACGTAAAACACTGAAAAAAATTACTGAAAACGTGTCTTTTCAGTGTTTTACGTAGAAAAACGCTAAAGCAGATACAAACCATCCTATATGAAGAAATAGAATAACATTACCGAAAAGATATATTTTGAGTGTTTTTGAGCTTGTTACCTACAAAAAATGCAAAAATGGATGTAAAAGCACTCTATATTAGGAAACAAAAGGAGAAACGTGTATAATGAGTGTTTTATAGTTTTAAAAGAACCACAAGGCAATAAACGCAAAATCTCGTGTATATATGGAAATTTCTTACATACCAAAATGAATAAATGCATGAATAACACTTTTAATAGATAAACAGAACTACCTTACCAAATTGTGTATTTTCAGTGTTTTTCCCATCGTTAGTTACGAAAATGCCAAATTACATGCGAAACTAGGTTCATGTGGGAAAAAAAAATGATATTACCAGAAAAGTGTCTTTTGAGTGTTTTTTTCAGCGTGATATGGAACAAAGCACTAAAAATAAGAACGATCATATTACATGGGAATAAAACCAACTTTTACGAAGAATTTTTTAACCCCTTATATACCAAACCGCTAAAACGCATGGAAAACAAACTTTATGGAGAAACAGAATAACATATACCAAAAACATGTATTTTTAGTGTTTTTGATCATGTTATCTTTAAAAACGCTTAAGTACATGCAAAGAACATTATGTTTGGGAAAGAAAAGGACATTACGAGAAGCGTGTATTATGAGTGTTTTTTTTTAGTTCCTTAAGTACCAAAAAGCTAAAACACACAAATAAATAAATAAATAAAGTAAAAAAATATAAAAAATAAATATATATATATTTTTTTTGTTATTCATATTCAAAGGTGCCAAATGCCAAAATTCCAGAAATGGAATGCCAGAGATGCCAAAATTCTGGGAAAATTCAGAATATTATCAAAAAAGTTAATTTCAGCTTTTTTTTTCGGACTGTTATATACCAAACCCTAAAGTGCATGCAAAATTAAACGACCTTACCAGAAATCTGTGTTTTTAGTGTTTTTTAGCATGTTAGGCACAAAAACGATAAATAATAAGGAACTCACTCTATATGGGATTCCAAAACAAAGTTACTGAAAACGTGTCTTCTCAGTGTTTTACGTAGAAACACGTTAAAACGGATGGAAACCAACCAATATCAAGAAATAGAAAAACGTTACCAAAAAGGTATATTTTGAGTGTTTTTGAGCTTTTTACCTACAAAAAACGCATAAATTGATGCAAAACACTCTATATTGGGAAAGAAAAGGACTTTGCAAGAAAAGTGTATAATAAGTGTTTTATAGTTCAAAAAAACCACAAGGCAAAAGACGAAAAAACTCGTGTGTATGGAGAAGCTTCCTAAATACTAAAATGCTGAAACTCATGAATAACACTCTTAATTAAGAAACAGAACAACCTTACTAAATGTGTGTCAAAAACACTAAAAGGCAAGTTCTTCGTAAAAGTTGGTTTTATTCCCATGTAATGTGATTGCCCTGCTTTTTAGTGCTTTATTGCCTAACACGCTCAAAAACACTCAAAGACACTTTTCTGGTAATGTCATTTTTTTCCCACATAAAGTTAGTTTCGCATGGAATTTGGAATTTTGCTAAGAATGTAAAAAAAAAAACCCAAAATGCATGCATTTAGTAAGATTTTTTTGTTTCTTGATTAAGAGTGTTTCAGCATTTTGGTATCTTAGAAACTTCTCTACACAGACGAATTTTTGCGGTGTTTGCCTTGTGATTCTGGTGAAACTATAAAACACTCATTATACACGTTTCTCGTTCTGTCCTTTTTTTTTTTATGTAACAAGATCAAACACACACAAAATATACTTTTCTGGTAATATTATTCTCTTTTTTTTCATATTGGTTGGTTTGCATCAGTTTTAGCGTTTTTCTACGTAAATCTTTTAAAAGACACGTTTTCAATAATTTTGTTTTAGATTTCCATATAGAGTGACTTTAATATTATTTATCGTTTTGGTGCCTAACATACTTTTTGGTGGCTTTTGCCTAACATGCGTAAAAACACTCAAAAGACAGGTTTCTTGTAAAGACGTTAAATTTTCCCAAATAGGTGGCTTTGCATACACTTTATGGTTTGGTACATAACTCCAAATATTCTTTTTTCAACATAATTTCCATGAATTTTGGCAGAATTTTGGCATCTTGGTATCTATTAACATGAATAACAAAAAAACTAAAAATGCTATTTTTTTATTTTAATTTTTTTTTCTCTATAAAAAGTGTTATTTGTAGGTTTTAACGTTTTGGCACTTAAGCAACTTAAAAACATTCATAATACACATTTCTCGTAATGTCCTTTCGTTTCCCAAATATAGGGATCTTTGCATGTATTTAAGCGTTTTTATAGGTAACATGATAAAAAACACTCAAAAACACTTGTTTTTCGTGATGTTATTCTGCTTCTCCATAAAAGAGTGTTTTGCATGCGTTTTAGCGATTTGGTATGTAAGGAGCTGAAAAACACTTCAAGGCAAGTTCTTTGTAAAAGTTGGTTTTATTCCAATGTAATATGATTGCCCTGCTTTTTAGTGCTTTATTGCCTAACACGCTCAAAAACACTCAAAAGACACTTCTGGTAATGTCATTTTTTTCCCTCATAAAGCTAGTTTCCCATGCTATTTGAGGTTTTGCTAAGAATGTGAAAAAACACTCAAAATACAGGCACTTGGTAATGTTGTTCTGGTTCAGAATTAAAATTGTTATTCATAAGTTTCAGCATTTTGGTGTCTAAGAAACTTCTTTATATACACGACTTTATGCGCTTTATACCTTGTGTTTCTTGTGAACCACAAGTTCTTTTGCCCGAATATAAAAAGACAATCATTATAGACGTTTCTCGTAATGTCCTTCTCTTTCCCAATAGGGAGTGCTTTGCATTCATTTTCGCGTTTTTTTCTAGGTAACAAGCTCAAAAACACTCAAAATATACCTTTTTGGTACTGTTATTCTATTTCTTCATATTGATTGGTTTGCATCCGTTTTAACGTTTTTCTACGTAAAACACCGAAAAAACACGTTTTCAGTAATTTTGTTTTCGATTCCCAAAGAATATTGCCAGAATTTTTGCATCTTAGTACCTATGAAGATGAATAACAAAAAAAAATATTTTATTTATTTTTAAGGAACTTAAAAACACTCATAATACTCGTAATGTTCTTTCGATTCCCAAACATAAGTTTCTTTGCATGTATTTAAGCGTTTTTATAATTAACATTATCAAAAACACTGAAAATTCATGTTTTTGGTAATGTTACTCTGTTTCTCCATAAAAGGGTGTTTTTGCATGCGTTTTAGCGTTTTGGCATGTAAGGAGTTAAAAAAAAAAACCCTTAAAGGCAAGTTCTTCGTAAAAGTTGGTTTTATTCCCATGTAATATGATTGTTCTGCTTTTTAGTGCTTTGTTGCATATCACGCTTAAAAACACTCAAAAGACATTTTTTTGGTAATATCTAGTTTTTTCGTTTTTTGCCTTGTGGTTCGTATGAAACTATAAAACACTCATTGTACACGTTTCTCGTAATGTTCTTTTGTTTCCCAATATTGAGTACTTTCCATCCATTTTCGCATTTTTTCTAGGTAACAAGTTGAAAAACACTCAAAATATATCTTTTTGGTAAAGTTATTCTATTTCTTCATATTTGTTGGTTTGCATCCGTTTTAGCATTTTTCTTCGTAAATCACTGAAAAGACACGTTTTTAGTAATATTGTTGAAATTGCTGAAAAACACTCAAAAGACAGATTTCTGGTAAAGTCGTGTAATTTCCCCATATAGGTGGCTTTGCATGCACTTCTGGGTTTGATACATAATTCCGGAAAAAAGCTAATTTTTTTTTACATGTCCTTTCATTTCACAGACATAGGGTTCTTTGCATGTATTTAAGCGATTTTATAGGTAACATGATCAAAAACACTCAAAATACATGGTTTTGGTAATGTTATTCTGTTTCTCCATAAAGGGTGTTTTACATGCGTTTTAGCGTTTTGGTATGTAAGAAGTTAAAAAAACATTTAAAGGCAAGTTCTTCGTAAAAGTTAGTTTTATTCCTATATAATGTGATTATTCTGCTTTTTAGTGCTATTTTTGCATATCACGCTCAAAACACTCAAAAGACACTTTTCTGATAATGTCATTTTTTTCCCACATAAAGTTAGTTTCGCATGTAATTTGGGATTTTCGTAACTAAGAATGTGAAAAACACTCAAAATACATACACTTGGTAAGGTAGTTCTGTTTCTCAATTAAAAGTGTTATTCATGAGTTTTAGCATTTTGGTATATAAGAAACTTCTCAATATACACGAGTTTTTGCTTTTTTTGTCTTCTGATTCTTGTGAAACTATAAAACAATCATTATACACTTTTCTCTAAATGTCCTTTTGCTTCCCAATATAGACTGCTTTTACATCCATTTTAGCGTTTTTTGTAGGTAAAAAGCATTATAAATGTTTCTCGTAATGTCCTTTTGTTTCCCAATATAGAGAGATTTGCATCCATTTTCGCTCAAAACACAAAAAATACCTTTTTGGTAATATTATTTTATTTCATGATATTGGTTGATTTGCTTTCTCTTTAGCGTTTTTCTACGTAAAACACTGAAAAGACACGTTTTCAGTAATTTTGTTTTGGATTCCCATACGGAGTGATTTCCATATTATTTATTGTTTTGGTTTCTAACATACTGAAAAACAGGCAGAAGACAGGTTTCAGGTAAAGTCGTTTAATTTCCCCATATAGGTGGCTCTACATGCACTTTAGGGTTTGGTACATAACGGTCTGAAAAAAAGCTAAAATTAACTTTTATGATATTCTTTTTTTCACATAATTTCCCTGAATTTTGCCAGAATTTTGGCATCTCGATACCTATGAAGATCAATAAAAAAAATGCTATTTTTTCATTTATTTATTTTTTCTCTATAAAGAGTGTTATTTGTGGGTTTAAGCTTTTTGGTACTTAAGGAACGTAAAAACACTCATAATACTCGTTTCTCGTAATGTCCTTTTGTTTCCTAAAGATAAGGTTCTTTACATAATTATATTATATTGAAGCGTTTTTATAGGTAACATGATCAAAAACACTCAAAATATACCTTTTGGTAATGTTATTCTATATCTTCATATTGGTTGGTTTCCATCCGTGTTTAGCGTTTTTTCTACGTAAACACAGAAAAGACATGTTTTCAGTAATTTTTGGATTCCCATATAGAGTGACTTCCATGTTATTTATCGTTTTGATGCCTAACATGCTGAAAAACACTCAAAAGACAGGTTTCTTGTAAAGTCGTTTAATTTCGTTTTGGTTTGGTACATAACAGTCAGAAAAATAGCTAAAATTAACCTCTTTTATAATATTCTTTTTTCACGTAATTTTCCTGAATTTTGCCAGAATTTTGGCATCTCGTTGCCTATGAAGATCAATAAAAAAAAAATGTTATTTTTTAATTTATTTTTATTTATTTTTTTTCTGTATGAAGAGTGTTATTTGTGGGTTTTAGCTTTTTGGTACTTAAGGAACTTGTAAACACTCATAATACACGTTCCTCGTAATGTCCTTTTATTCCCAAACTTAGGGTTCTTTGCATGTATTTAAGCATTTTTATTGGTAACAAGCTCAAAAACACTCAAAATACATGTTTTTGATAATGTTATTCTGTTTTTCCATACAGGGTGTTTTGCATGGGTTTTAGCGTTTTAGTATGTAAGGAGCTCAAAAAAACTTAAAGGCAAGTTCTTGGTAAAAGTTGGTTATATTCCCATGTATTGTGATTGCCCTGCTTTTTAATGCTTTATTGCCTAACACGCTGAAAAACACTAAAAAGACACTTTTCTAGTAATTTCATTTTTTTCCACAGTTTCGCATGTAATTTGGGGTTGGACCACTAAGAATGTGAAAAAAAACACTCAAAATACACTCAATTCCTAAAATTGTTCTGTTTCTCAATTAAGAGTGTTATTCATGAGTTTCAGCATTTTGGTATCTAAGAAACTTCTCCATATATGCGAGTTTTGCGTTTTTTGCCTTATGGTTTTTGAAAACTATTAATACATTCATTATACAATTTTCTTGTAATATCCTTTTGTTTCCCAATATAGACTGCTTTGCATTCATTTTTGCGTTTTTTGTAGGTAACAAACTCAAAAACACTCAACTTTTTTGTAATGTTATTCTATTTCATCATATTTGTTGGTTTGCATCCGTTTTAGTCTTCTACGCTAAAACTGAAAAGACACGTTTTCAGTAATATTGTTGAAATTGCTGAAAACACCCAAAGACACGTTTCTTGTAAAGTCGTGTAATTTCCCCATATAGGTGGCTTTGCATGCACTTCCGGGCTTCGTACATAACTCCAGAAAAAGCTAAAATAATTTTTTTTATGTTTTTTTCACATAATTTCCCTGAATTTTCTCAGAATTTTGGCACCTCGTTACAAATGAAGATGAATAACAAAAAAAAAAAATCTATTTTTTTTAGATATTTTTTTCTCTATAAAGAGTGTTATTTGTGGGTTTTAGATTTTTGGTACTTAAGGAACTTAGAAATACTCATAATACACGATTTTCGTAATGTCCTTTCGTTTCACAAACATAGGGTTCTTTGCATGTATTTAAGCGATTTTATAGGTAACATGATTAAAAACAATCAAAATACATGTTTTTGGTAATGTTATTCTGTTTCTTCATAAAGGTTGTTTTGCATGTGTTTAGCGTTTTGGTATGTAAGGAGTTAAAAAACACTTAAAGGCAAGTTCTTCGTAAAATTTGGTTTTATTCCAATGTAATGTGATTGTTCTGCTTTTTAGTGTTTTGTTCCATATCACGCTCAAAAACACTCAAAAGACACTTTTCTAGTAATGTCATTTTTTTCCACCATAAAGGTAGTTTTGCATGTAATTTGGAATTTTCGTGACTAAGAATGTGAAAAACACTCAAAATACACACATTTGGTAAGGTAGTTCTGTTTTTCAATTGAAAGTGTTATTCATGAGTTTTAGCGTTTTGGTATGTAAGAATCTTCTCTATATAGACGAGTTTTTGCGTTTTTTGCATTGTGGTTCTTGTGAAACTATAAAACACTCATTATACACGTTTCTCGTAATGTCCTTTTGCTTCCTAATATAGAGTGCTTTCCATCCATTTGCGCGTTTTTTTGTAGGTAAAAAGATAAAAAACACTTTTTGGTAATGTTATTCTATTTCTTCATATTTGTTGGTTTGCATCCGATTCAGCGTTTTTCTACGTAAAACACTGAAAAGACACGTCTTCAGTAATTTTGTTTTGGATTCACATATTGACTGACTTCCATATTATTTATCGTTTTGGTGCCTAACATGCTGGAAAACACTGAAAAGACAGGTTTCTGGTAAAGTCGTTTAACTTCCTTATATAGGTGGCATGCACTTTAGAGTTTGGAACATAAGAATCCGAAAAAGAGCTATAATTAACTTTTTTGATTATGTTCTTTTTTCCACATAAATTCCCTGAATTTTGGCAGAATTTTGGCATCTTGGTACCTATGAAAATCAATATAAAAAAAGCTATTTATTTATTTATTTTTTCTTTCTTTATAAAGAGTGTTATTTATTGGTTTTAACGTTTTGTTACTTAAGCAATTTAAAAACGGTCCTAATACACGTTTTTCGTGATGTCCTTTCGTTTCCCAAACATAGGGTTCTTTGCATGTATTTAAGCATTTTTATAGATAACATGATCAAAAGGACTTAAAACACATGTTCTTAGTAATGTTATTCTGCTTCTCCATTAAGGAGTTTTTTTTGCCTGCGTTTTGGTTTGTAAGGAGGTCAAAAATACTTCAAGGCAAGTTCTTGGTAAAAGTTGGTTTTATTCCCATGTAATGTGATTGCCCTGTTTTTTTTTTTTTTTTTATATAATTTATTTCCTAAAACGCTCAAAAACACTCAAAAGACACTTCTGGTAATGTCATTTTTTTCCAACATAGATTCGCGTTCTATTTGGGGTTTTGCTAAGAATGTGAAAAACACTCAAAATACACGCATTTGGTAAGGTTGTTCTGTTTCTCAATCAATATTGTTATTCATGAGTTTCAGCATATTGGTATCTAAGAAATTTCTTTATATACACGAATTTTTTGCGTTTTTTGCCTTGTAGTTCTTGTGAACCACAAGTTCTTTTGCTCAAAAATAATAAGACACTCATTATACACGTTTCTCGTAATGTCCTTTTGTTTCCCAATAGGGAGTGCTTTGCATCAATTTTCGCGTTTTTTGTAGGTAACAAGCTCAAAAACACTCAAAATGTACCTTTTTGGTAATGTAGTTTTATTTCTTCTTATTGGTTGGTTTGCATCCGTTTAAGCGTTTTTCTACGTAAAACACAGAAAAGACACGTTTTCAGTAATTTTGTTTTAGATTCCCATATAGAGTGACGCATGTTATTTACCGTTATGGTGCCTAACAAGCTGAAAAACACTCATAAGACAGTTTTCTGGCAAAGACGTTTAATTTTCCCATATAGGTGGCTTTGCATGCACTTTAGGGTTTGGTACATAACAACACGAAAAAAAAGCTAAAATTAACTTTTTTGATAATTGACAAATAATTTCCTGAATTTTGCCCAAATTTTGCCAAAAACATGCAAAATGTATGTTTTTGGTAATATTATTCTCTTTCTCCATAAAGTTTGTTTTGCATGCGTTTTAGAGTTTTGGTAAAATTTATTTTATTGCCATGATTCCCCTGCTTTTTAGTGCTCTATTCCCTATCACGCTCAAAAACATTCAATAGACACTTTTCTCGTAATGTCATTTTTTCCCACATAAAGCTGGTTTCCCATGCAATTTGGGATTTTGGTAACTAAGAAAAGCACTTAAAATACGCGCATTTAGTAAAGTTGTTCTGTTTCTCAATTAAGAGTGTTATTCATGAGTTTCAGCATTTTGGTATCTAGGAAACTTCTCCATATACACGAGTTTTTGCGTTTTTTGCCTTTTGGTTCTTTTGAACTATAAAACATTAATTATACACTTTTCTCGCAATGTCCTTTTGTTCCCCAATATAAATTGCTTTTTAATCAATTTTCGCGTTTTTTTATAGGTAACAAGCTCAAAAACACCCAAAATATATCTTTTTGGTAATGTTTTTCTACTTTTTGATATTGGTTGGTTTGCATTCTTTTTAGCGTCTTTCTACGTAAAACACTGAGAAGACACGTTTTCAGTAATTTTGTTTTGGTTTCCCATATAGAGTGAGTTCCTTATTATTGATCGTTTTGGTGCCTAACATGATGAAAAACACTCAAAACACAGATTTCTAGTAAGGTCGTTTAATTTCCTCATATAGGAGGCTTTGCATGTACTTTACTGTTTGGTACATAACAGTCCGAGAAAAAGCTAATATCAACTTTCTTTTATAATATTCTCTTATCATATAATTGCCCTAATTTTTCCCAGAATTTTGGCATCTCGGTACCTATGAAGGTGAATAATAAAAAAAAAGAGTCTTTTTATCTATTTATTTTTTTATTTTTTTTTCTAAATAACGAGTGTTATTTGTGGGTTTTAGCTTTTTATTACTTAAGGAACTTAAAAACACTCATAATACACGTTTCTCGTAATGTCCTTACGTTTCCCAAACATAAGGTTCTTTGCATGTATTTAAGCTTTTTATAGATAACACAATCAAAAACACTCAAAATACATGTTTTTGGTAATGTCATTCTGTTTCTCCATAAAGTTTGTTTTCCATGCGTTTTAGCGGTTTGGTATGTGAGGAGCTTAAAAACACATATTGGCAAGTTCTTGGTAAAAATTGGTTTTATTCATATGTAATGTGATTGCCCTGCTATTTATTACTTCATTGCCTAACATGCTGAAAAACAATTAAAACACACTTCTGGTAATGTCATTTTTTTCCCTCATAAAGCTAGGTTCGCATGCTATTTAGGGTACTGCTAACTAGGAATATGAAAAACACTCAAAATACATGCATTTGCTAAAGTCGTTCTGTTTCTCAATTAAGATTGTTATTCATGAGTTTCAGCATTTTTGTATCTAAGAAACTTCTTTATATACACGAGTTTTTGCGTTTTTCTACGTAAAACACTGAGAAGATACATTTTCAGTAATTTTGTTTTGGATTCCCATATAGAGTGAGTTCCTTATTATTTATCGTTTTGGTGCCTAACATGCTGAAAAATACTCAAAAGACAGATTTCTGGTAAGGTCGTTTAATTTCCTCATATTGGAGGCTTTGCATGCACTTTAGGGTTTGGTACATAACATTCCGAAAAAAAAGATAAAATTAACTTTTTTGATAATATTCTTTGGTTCATAAAATTTTCCTGAATTTTCCCAGAATTTTGGCATCTCGGTACCTATGAAGATGAAAATAAAAAATTTCTATTTTTTTTTCTAAATAAAGAGTGTTATTTGTGGGTTTTAGCTTTTTGGTACTTAGGAAACTTAAAAAAAAACACTCATAATCCAAGTTTTTCGTAATGTCCTTCTGTGTCCCAAACATAATGTTCTTTGCATGTATTTAAGCGTTTTTTAGAGATAACATGATAAAAAACACCCAAATTACATGTTTTTGGTAATGTTATTCTGTTTGTCCATAAAGTTTGTTTTGCATGCGTTTTAGCGGTTTTGTATATAAGGAGCTCAAAAACATTTAAGGGCAAGTTCTTGGTAAAAATTGGTTTTATTCCAATGAAAAGTGATTGCCCTGCTTTTTAGTGCTTTATTGCCTATCACGCTCAAAAACATTCAAAGGACATTTTTCTAGAAATATCATGTTTTCCCATATAAATCTGGTTTTGCATGAAATTTGCGTTTTTAGTAACTAAGAATATGAAAAACACTCAAAACACACGAATTTGGTAAGGTTGTTCTGTTTCTCAATTAAGAGTGTTATTCATGAGTTTCATCATTTTGGTATCTAGGAAACTTTTCCATATACACGTGTTTTTGCGTTTTTTGCCTTGTTGTTCCTTTGAACTATAAGACACTCATTATACACTTTTCTCGCAATGTCCCTCTGTTTCCCAATATAGAGTGCTTTGTATCAATTTTAGCATTTTTTTTAGGTAACAAGCTCAAAAACACTCAAAATATACCTTTTTGGTAATGTTTTTTTCTATTTCTTGGTATTGGTTGGTTTGCATCCATTTTAGCGTTTTTCTACGTAAAACACTGGGAAGACACGTTTTCAGTAATTTTGTTTTGGATTCCCATATAAAGTGAGTTCCTTATTTATTTATCTTTTTGGTGCCTAACATTTTGAAAAACACTCAAAAGACAGATTTTTTTTAAGGTCGTTTAATTTCCTCATATAGGAGGCTTTGCATGCACTTTAGGGTTTGGTATATACTAGTCCGAAAAAAAAAACTAAAATTAACTTTTTTGATAATTTTCTTTTATCATATAATAGCCCGGAATTTCCCTAGAATATTGGCATCTCGGTATCTATGAAGATGATTAACAAAAAATAAATAAATCCAATTTCTTTATTTTTTATTTATTTAGTTTTTCTAAATAAAGAGAGTTATTTGTGGGTTTTAGCTTTTTAATACTTAAGGTACTTAAAAACACTGATAATACATATTTCTCGTAATGTCCTTTCGTTTCCCAAACATAAGGTTCTTTGCATGTATTTAAATACATGTTTTTGGTAATGTTATTCTTTTTGTCCATAAAAGGTGTTTTGCATGCATTTTAGCGTTTTGCTATGTAACGAGCTCAAAAACACCTAAAAGTAAGTTCTTGTTGGTTTTATTCCCATGTAATGTGATTGCCCTGCACTCCCAAAAACACTCGAAAGACATTTTCTGGTAATATTATTTTTTTCCCGAATGGAATTTGGGGTTTTGGTAACTAAAAATGTGAAAAACTCTCAAAATACAGGCATTTAGTAAGGTTGTTCTGTTTTTTAATTAAAAGTGTTATTCATGAGCTTCAGTATTTTGGTATGTAAGAAACTTCTCTAATACACACATTTGGTAAGGTAGTTCTGTTTCTCAATTAAAAGTGTTATTCATAAGTTTCAGGATTTTGGTGTGTAAGAAACTTCTTTATGTACACGAGTTTTTGAGTTTTTTGCCTTGTGGTTCTTGTGAAACTATAAAACACTCATTATACACATTTCTTGCAATGATTTTTTCTTTCCAAATATAGAGTGCGTTTCATCCATTTTCGAAATTTTTTGTTGGTAACAAGCTCAAAAACACATAAAAATATATCTTTTTGGTAATGTTATTCTATTTCTTCATATTGGTTGGTTTGCATCCGTTTTAGCGTTTTTCTACATAAATCACTGAAAAGACACGTTTTCAGTAATATTGTTGAAATTGCTGAAAAAAACACTCAAAAGACATGTTTCTGGTAAATTCGAGTAATTTCTCCATATCGGTGGCTTTGCATGCACTTCAGGGTTTGGAACATAACTCCGGAAAAAAGCTGATTATTTTTTTCATAATGATTTTTTTTTACAAAATTTCCCTGCATTTTCCCAGAATTTGGTATCTCGGTACCTATGAAGATGAATAACAATTTTTTTTTCTCTATAAAGTATTATTTGTGAGTTTTAGCTTTTTGGTACTTAAGGAACTTAAAAACACTCATAATACATGATTTTCGTAATGTTCTTTTCTTATACAAACATGGGGTTATTTACATGTATTTAAGCGTTTTTATAGGTAACATGATCAAAAACACTCAAAATACATATTTTTGGTAATGTTATTCTGTTTCTCCATAAAGGGTGTTTTTACATGCGTTTTAGCGTTTTGGTATGTAAGGAGTTAAAAAACACTTAAAGGCAAGTTCTTCGTAAAAGTTGGTTTTATTCCCAAGTAATATGATTGTTCTGCTTTTTAGTGCTTTGTTGCATCACGCTCAAAAACACTCAAAAGACATTTTTCTGGTAATGTCATTTTTTTCCCACATAAAGCTAGTTTCGCATGTAATTTGGCAATTTCGTAACTATGAATGTGAAAAACACTCAAAATACACAATTTGGTAGGGTAGTTCTTTTTCTCGATTAAAAGTGTTTTTCATGCATTTCATCATTTTTGTATGTAAGAAACTTCTCTATATACACAAGTTTTTGCGTTTATTGCCTTGTGGTTCTTGTTAAACTATAAAACACTAATTATACACGTTTCTCGTAATGTTCTTTTCTTTCCTAATATAGAGTGTTTTCCATCCATTTTTGCATTTGTTGTAGGTAACAAGCATAAAAACACTCAAAAAATATCGTTTTGGTAATGTTATTCTCTTTCTTCACATTGGTTGGTTTGCATGTTTTAGCTTTTTTCTTCGTAAATCTCTGAAAAGACTCGTTTTCAGTAATTTTGTTGAAATTAATTCTGGTACAGGTTTCTGGTAAAATTGTGTAATTTTCCCATATAGGTGGCTTTGCATGCACCTTAGGGTTTGGTACATAACTCCGGAAAAAAGCTAAAATTTTTTTTTTTTTTCTTTACCTAATTTCCCTGAATGTTGCCAGAATTTTGGCATCTCGGTACCTATGAAGATGAATAACAAAAAAAAAAAAAAAAAATTGTATTCATTTATTTTATTTTTTTTCTCTATAAAGAGTGTTATTTGTGTGTTTTAGCTTTTTGGTACTTAATGAACCTAAAAATTCTCATAATACACAATTTTCGAAATATCCTTTCGTTTCACAAACATAGGGTTCTTTGCATGTATTTTAGCGTTTTTATAGGTAACATGATCAAAAACACTTAAAATTCATGGTTTTGGTAATGTTATTTTGTTTTTCCATAAAGAGTGTTTTGCATGCGTTTTAGCGTTTTGTTATATAAGGAGTTAAAAACACTTAAATTTTTGGTAAAAGTTGGTTTCATTCCCACGTAATGTGATTGTTCTGCTTTTTAGTGCTTTGTTGTATATCACGCTTCTAAAACACTCACAAGACACTTTTCTGGTAATGTCATTTTTTTCCCACATAAAACTAATTTCACTTGTAATTTCGGATTTTCGTAACTAAGAATGTGAAAAACACTCAAAATACTCACATTTGGTAAGATAGTTCTGTTTCTCAATTAAAAGTCTTATTCATGAGTTTCAGCATTTTGGAATGTAAGAAACTTCTTTATATACACGAGTTTTTGCGTTTTTTGCCTTGTGGTTCCTGTGAAACTATAAAACACTCATTATACACGTTTCTCGTAATGTCCTTTTGCTTCCCAATATAGAGTGTTTTCCATCCATTTTCGCGTTTTTTGTAGGTAACAATTTCAAAAACACTCAAAATATACTTTTTTGGTAATGTTATTCTATATCTTCACTTTGGTTGGTTTGCATCCGTTTTAGCGTTATTGTACGTAAAACTCCGAAAAGACACGTTTTCAGTAATTGTGTGTTGGATTCCCATATAGATTGACTTCCTTGGGTTTTATCGTGTTGGTTCCTAACATGCTGAAAAACACTCATAAGACAGTTTTTTGGCAAAGAGGTTTAATTTTTCCATATAGGTGGCTTTGCATGCACTTTAGGGTTTGGTACATAACAATCCGAAAAAAAACCTAAATTTAACTTTTTTGATAATGTTCTTATTTCATATAATTTCCTGAACTTTGACCGAATTTTGGCACCTTGTTACCTGTGAATATGAATAAGAATGAAAAAAAATATCGTATTTTTTTATTTCTTTATTTATTTTTTCTCAATAAAGAGTGTAATTTGTGGCTTTTAGCTTTTTCGTACTTAATGAACTTAAAAACACTCATAATACACTTTTCTCGTAACGTCCTTTCGTTTCCTAAAAATAGGGTTGTTTGCATGTACTTAAGCGTTTTTATTGGTAACATGATCAAAAACACTCAAAGAACATGTTTTTGGTAATGTTATTCTGTTTCACAATAAAGTGTATTTTGCATGCGTTTTAGTGTTTTGGTATATAAGGAGCTCAAAAACACTTATAAGCAAGTTCTTATTAAAAATTGGTTTTATTCCAATGTAATGTCATTGCCCTGCTTTTTAGTGCTTTATTACCTAACACGCTCACAAACAGTCAACAGACATTTTTCTGGTAATGTTATTTTTTTCCCATATAAAGCTGGTTTCGCATGGAATTTGGGGTTTTGGTAACTAAGAATGTGAAAAGCACTCAAAATACACACTTTTAGTAATATTGTTCTTTTTCTCAATTAAGAGTGTTGTTCATGAGTTTCAGCATTTTGGTATCTAGGAAACTTCGTCATATACACTAGTTTTTGCATTTTATGCCTTGTGGTTCTTTTGAACTATTAAACACTCATTATACACTTTTCTTGCAATGTCCTTTTCTTTCCCATTATAGAGTGCTTTGCATCAATTTTCTTGTTTTTTTTTTTATAGGTAACAAGCTCAAAAACACTCAAAATATACATTTTTGGTAATGTTTTTCTATTTCTTTATATTGGTTTGTTTGCATCCGTTTTAGCGTTTTTCTACGTAAAACGCTGAGAAGACACGTTTTCAGTAATTTTTTTTTGAATTCCCATATAGAGTGAGTTCCTTATTATTTATTGTTTTGGTGCCTAACCTGCTGAAGAACACTCAAAAGAGAGATTTCTGATAATGTCGTTTAATTTCCTCATATAGGTGGCTTTGCATGCACTTTAGTGTTTGGTACATAACAGTCCCCCCAAAAAAATAAAAAGCTAAAATTAACTTTTTTGATAATATTCTTTTATCATATAAGTGCGCTAGATTTTTACCAGAATTTTGGCATCTCGGTACCTATGAAGATAAATTTTAAAAAATCCTATTTTTTTTATTTTTTATTTATTTATTTATTTTTTCTCAATGAAGAGTGTCATTTATGGGATTTACCTTTTTGGTACTTTGGTACACTCATAATACGCGTTTCTTTAATGTCCTTTCGTTTCACAAACAAAAGGTTCTTTGCATGTATTTAAGCGTTTTTATAGATAACATGATCAAAAACACTCAAAATGCTAGGTTTTGGTAATGTAATTCTGTTTCTCCATAAAGTGTGTTTTCCATGCGTTTTAGCAGTTTTGTATATAAGGAGCTCAAAAACAATTATGGCAAGTTCTTGGTAAAAAAATATTTTATTCCAATGTAATGTGATTGCCCTGCTTTTGAGTGGTTTATTACCTATCACGCTGAAAAACACTCAAAAGACACTTTTCTGGTAAATTCATTTTTTTTCCCACAAAGCTATTTTCACATGTAATTTGGGGTTTTTGGTAACTAAGAATGTGAAAAGCACTTAAAATCCACGCATTTAGTAAGGTTGTTCTGTTTCTCAATTAAGAGTGTTATTCATAAGTTTCAGCATTTTGGTATCTAGGAAACCTCTCCATATACACGAGTTTTTGCGTTGTTTGGTTTGTGGTTCTATTGAACTATAAAACACTCATTATACACTTTTCTTGCAATGTCCTCTTGTTTCCCAATATAGAGTGCTTTGCATCAATTTTCGCGTTTTTGTAGGTAAAAAGATCAAAAACACTCAAAATATACCTTTTTGGAAACGTTTTTCTATTTCTTGATATTGGTTGGTTTGCATCCGTTTTAACGTTTTTCTACGTAAAACACTGAGAAGACACGTTTTCTGTAACTTTGTTTTGGATTCCCATATAGAGTGAGTTCCTTATTATTTATCGTTTCGGTGCGTAACATGCTAAAAAACACACAAAACACAGATTTCTGGTTAGATCGTTTAATTTCCTCAAAATGAAGGTTTTGCATGCACTTTAGGGATTGGTACATAAGTCCGAACAAAAAAAGCTGAAATTAACTTTTTTGATAATATTCTTTTATCACATAATTGCCCTGAATTTTCCCAGAATTTTGGCATCTCGGTACCTATGAAAATGAATAACAAAAAAAAAAAAATCATATTTATTTTATTTTTTTATTATTTATTTTTTAAACAAAGAGTGTTAATTGTGAGTTTTAGCTTTTTTAGTACTAAAGGAACTTAAAAACACTCATAATACACGTTTCTTGTAATGTCCTTTCGTTTCCCAAACATAAGGTTCTTTGCATGTATTTAAGCGTTTTTATAAATAACATGATCAAAAACACTCAAAATACATGTTTTTGGTAATGTTTCTCCATAAAGGTTGTTTTGCATGCGTTTTAGCGTTTTGGTATGTAAGGAGTTAAAAAAAACACTTAAAGGCAAGTTCTTCGTAAAAGTTGGTTTTATTCCCATGTAAGTTGATTGTTCTGTTTTTTAGTGCTTTGTTGCACATCACGCTGAAAAACATTCAAAACACACTTTTCTGGTAATATCATTTTTTTTTTCCCACATAGAGCTAGTTTCGCATGTAATTTGGGATTTTCGTAACTAAGAATGTGAAAAACACTTAAAATACACACATTTGGTAAGGTAGTCCTGTCTTTCAATTAAAAGTGTTATTCATGCATTTCAGCATTTTGGTATGTAAGAAACTTCTCTATATACACGAGTTTTTGCGTTTTTGGCTTGTGGTTCCTGTGAAATTATAAAACACTCATTATACAAGTTTCTCGTAATGTTCTTTTGTTTCCCAATATAGAGTGCTTTCCATCCATTTTCGCATTTTTTGTAGGTAACAAGCTGAAAAACTGTCAAAATATATATTTTTGGTAATGTTATTCTATTTCTTCATATTGGTTGGTTTGCATCCGTTTTAGCGTTTTTCTTCGTAAATCACTGAAAAGACACGTTTTCAGTAATATTCTTGAAATTGCTGAAAAACATTCAAAAGACAGATTTCTGGTAAAGTCGTGTAATTTCCCCATATAGGTGGCTTTGCATGCACTTCTGGGTTTGGTACATAATTCCGGAAAAAAGTTAAATTTTTTTATAATGTTTTTTTTTACATAATTTCGCTGAATTTTGCCTGAATTTTGGCATCTTCATACCTATGTAGTTGAATAAAAAAAAAAAAAAAAAAATTTTGTTATTTTTTTTTTCTCTATTTGTGGGTTTTAGTTTTTTGGTACTTAAGGAACTTAAAAATAATCATAATACACGATTTTCGAAATGTCCTTTCGTTTCACAGACATAGGGTTCTTTGCATGTATTTAAGCGTTTTTATAGGTAACATGATCAAAAACACAAAATACATGTTTTGGTAATGTTATTCTGTTTCTTCATAAAGGGTGTTTTGCATGCGTTTTAGCGTCTTGGTATGTAAGGAGTTAAAAACACTTAAAGGCAAGTTCTTCGTAAAAGTTCGTTTTATTCCTATTTAATGTGATTATTCTGCTTTTTAGTGCTTTGTTACATATTACTCTCAAAAACACTCAAAAGACATTTTTCAGATAATGTCATTTTTTTCCCACATAAAGCTAGTTTCACATGTAATTTGGGATTTTCGTATCTAAGAATGTGAAAAACACTCAAAATACACACATTTGGTAGGGTAGTTCTGTTTCTCAATTAAAAGTGTTATTCATGAGTTTTAGCGTTTTGGTATATAAGAAACTTCTCTATATACACGTGTTTTTGCGTTTTTTGTCTTGTGGTTCTTGTGAAACTATAAAACAATCATTATACACGTTTCTCTAAATGTCCTTTTGCTTCCCAATATAGAGTGCTTTTTAAATATTTGCGCGTTTTTTGTAGGTAAAAAGCTCAAAAACACTTTTTGGTAATGTTATTCTATATTGTTGGTTTGCCTCCGTTTTAGCGTTTTTCTACGTAAAACACTGAAAAGACACGTCTTCAGTAATTTTGTTTTGGATTCACATATTGACTGACTTCCATATTATTTATCGTTTTGGTGCCTAACATGCTGAAAAACACTGAAAAGACAGGTTTCTGGTAAAGTCGTTTAACTTCCTTATATAGGTGGCATGCACTTTAGAGTTTGGTACATAAAAATCCGAAAAAGAGCTATAATTAACTTTTTTTGATAATGTTCTTTTTTCCAGATAAATTCCCTGAAATTTGGCAGAATATTGACATCTTGGTACCAATAAAAATCAATATAAAAAAAATCTATTTTTATTTATTTTTTTTTTTTTCTCTATAAAGAGTGTTATTTGTGAGTTGTAACGTTTTGGTACTTAAGGAACTTAAAAACGGTCGTAATATACGTTTCTCGTAATGTCCATTCGTTTCCCAAACATAGAGTTCTTTGCATGTATTTAAGCGTTTTTGTAGGTAACATGATCAAAAACACTTAAAACACATGTTTTGTAATGTTATTCTGCATCTCCATAAAGGAGTTTTTTGCATGCGCTTTAGCGTTTTGATTTGTAAGGAGGTCAAAAACACTTCAAGGCAAGTTCTTGGTAAAAGTTGGTTTTATTCCCATGTAATGTGATTGCCCTGTTTTTTTTTTTGTGATTTATTGTCTAACACGCTCAAAAACACTCAAAAGAGACTTCTAGTAATGTCATTTTTTTTCCAACATAGTTTCGCGTGCTCTTTCGGGTTTTTCTAACTATGAATGAGTAAAACACTCAAAATACACGCATTTCGTAAGGTTGTTCTGTTTCTCAATTAATATTGTTATTCAAGAGTTTAAGCATTTTGGTATCCAAGAAACTTCTTTATATACACGAGTTTTTGCGTTTTTTGCCTTGTGGTTCTTGTGAACCACAAGTTCTTTTGCTCAAAAATAATAAAACACTCATTATACACGTTTCTCGTAATGTCCTTTTGTTTCCCAATAGGGATTGCTTTGCATCCATTTTCGCGTTATTTGTAGGTAACATGGTCAAAGACACTCAAAATGTACCTTTTTGGTAATGTTATTTTATTTCTTCCTATTGGTTGGTTTGCATCCGTTTTAGCGTTTTTCTACGTAAAACACCGAAAAGACACGTTTTCAGTAATTTTGTTTTAGATTCCCATATAGAAAGACTTGCATGTTATTTACCGTTATGGTGCCTAACAAGTTGAAAAACACTCATAACACAGTTTTCTGGCAAAGATGTTTAATTTCCCCATATAGGTGGCTTTGCATGCACTTTAGGGTTTGGTACATAACAGTACGAAAAAAAAACTAAATTTAACTTTTTTGATAATGTTCTTATTTCACATAATTTCCTGAATTTTGCCCAAATTTTGGTATCTCGGTACCTGTGAAGATGAAAAAGAAAGAAAAAATATCGTATTTTTTTATTTATTTATTTTTTTTCTCAATAAAGAGTGTTATTTGTGGCTTTTAGCTTTTTGATAAATAATGATCTTAAAAACACTCGTAATACACGTTTCTCGCAATGTCCTTTAATTTCCTAAAAATAGGGTTCTTTGCATGTATTTAAGCGTTTTTATTGGTAACATGATCAAAAACACTTAAAATATATGTTTTTGTTAATGCTATTGTCTTTCTCCATAAAGTGTGTTTTCCATGCGTTTTAGCGCATTAAAGGCAAGTTCTTGGTAAAAATTGATTTTATTGCCATGTAAAGTGATTCCCATGCTTTTTAGTGCTTTATTGCCTATCAAGCTCAAAAACACTCAAAAGACACTTTTCTGGTAATGTCATTTTTTTCCCACATAAAGCTGGTTTCGCATGCAATTTGGGATTTTGGTAACTAAGAATGTGAAAAGCACTCAAAATACACGCATTTAGTAAAGTTGTTCTGTTTCTCAATTAAGAGTGTTATTCAGGAGTTTCAGCATTTTGGTATCTAGGAAACTTCTCAATATACATGAGTTTTTGCGTTTTTTGCCTTGTGGTTCTTTTAAACTATAAAACATTCATTATACACTTTTCTCGCAATGTCCCTTTGTTTTCCAATATAGAGTGCTTTGTATCAATTTTCGCGTTTTTTTTTTAGGTAACAACCTCGAAAACACTCAAAATATACCTTTTTGGTAATGTTTTTCTACTTCTTGATATTTGTTGGTTTCCATCCGGTTTAGCGTTTTTCTAAGTAAAACACTGAGAAGACACGTTTCCAGTAATTTTGTTTTGGTTTGCCATATAGAGTGAGTTCCATATTATTTATCGTTTTGGTGCCTAACATGTTGAAAAACACTCAAAACACAGATTTCTGGTAAGGTCGTTTAATTTACTCATATGGGAGGCTTTGAGTGCACTTTAGTGTTTGGTACATAACAGTCCGAAAAAAAGCTAATATCAACTTTTTTTTTATAATATTCTCTTATCATATAATTGCCCTAATTTTTCGCGGAATTTTAGCATCTCGGTACCTATGAAGGTGAATAACAAAAAAAGAAAAGAAAAACCTTTCATTTATTTTTTGTATTTTTTATTTTTTTTCTAAATAACGAATGTTATTTGTGGGTTTTAGCTTTTTGGTAGTTAAGGAACTTAAAAACACTCATAATACACGTTTCTCGTAATGTCCTTACGTTTCCCAAACATAAGGTTCTTTGCATGTATTTAAGCGTTTTTATAGATAACATTATCAAAAACACTCAAAATACATCTTTTTGGTAATGTTATTCTGGTTCTCCATAAAGTTTGTTTTGCATGCGTTTTAGCGGTTTAGTATATAAGGAGCTCAAAAACACTTAAAGGCAAATTCTTGATGAAAATTGGTTTTATTGAAATGTAACGTGATTGCCCTGCTTTTTAGTGCTTTATTGCCTATCAGGCTCAAAAACACTCAAAAGATATTTTTCTCGTAATGTCATTTTTTTCTCACATAAAGCTGGTTTCGCATACAATTTGGGGTTTTGGTAACTAAGAATGTGAAAAGCTCTCAAAATACACGCATTTAGTAAGGTTTTCCTGTTTCTCAATTACGAGTGTTATTCATGAGTTTAAGGATTTTGGTATCTAAGAAACTTCTCCATATCCGCAAGTTTAAGCGTTTTTTGGCTTTTGGTTCTTTTGAACTATAAAACACTCATTATACACTTTTCTTGCAATGTCCATTTATTTCCTAATATAGAGTACTTTGCATCAATTTTTTGCGTTTTTTGTAGGTAATAAGCTCAAAAACACTCAAAATATACCTTTTTGGTAATGTTTTTAATTTTTTTTATATTGGTTAGTTTGCATCCGTTTTAGCGTTTTTCTACGTAAAACACTGAGAAGACACGTTTTCAGTAGTTTTTTTTTCCCATATAAAAGTGATTCCCATATAAAGTGAGTTATTTATTTATCGTTTTGGTGCCTAAAATTCTGAAAAACACTCAAAAGAAAGATTTCTTTTAAGGTCGTTTAATTTCCTCATATAGGAGGCTTTGCATGCACTTTAGGGTTTGGTACATAACAGTTCGAAAAAAAAAAGCTGAAATTAACTTTTTTGATAATATACTTTTATCACATAATTGCCCTGAATTTTCCCAGAATCTTGGCATCTTGGTACCTATGAATATGAATTACAAAAAAAAAATAAATCCTATTTATTTTATTTATTTTTATTTTTTTAAATTTTCTAAAGAGTGTTTTTTTGTGGGTTTTAGCTTTTTGGTACTTAAGGAACTTAAAAAAACACTCATAATACACGTTTCTTATAATGTCCTTTTGCTTCCCAAACATAATGTTCTTTGCATGTACTTTAGCGTTTTTATAGATAACATGATCAAAAAGCACTGAAAATACATGTTTTTCGTAATGTTATTCTGTTTCTCCATAAAGTTTGTTTTGCATGCGTTTTAGCGGTTTGGTATATAAGGGGTTAAAAAACACTTAAAGGCAAATTCTTCGTAAAAGTTGGTTTTATTGCCATGTAATGTGATCGTTCTGCTTTTTAGTGATTTGTTGCATATCACGCTGAAAAAACACTCAAAAGACACTTTTCTGGTAATGTCATTTTTTTTCCCAAATGATGGTAGTTTCCCATGTAATTTGGCATTTTCGTAACTAAGAATGTGAAAAACACTCAAAATACTCCATTTGGTAAGGTAGTTCTGTTTATGGATTAAAAGTGTTATTCATGCATTTATTCATTTTGGTATTTAAAAAATTTCTCTATATACACGAGTTTTTGCGTTTATTGCCTTGTGATTCTTTTAAAACTATAAAACACTCATTATACACGTTTCTCGTAATGTCCTTTTGTTTGCTAATATAGAGTGCTTTACATCGATTTTTTGCATTTTTTGTAGGTAACAAGCTCAAAAACATTCAAAATATATCTTTTTGGTAATGTAATTCTATTTCTTCATATAGGATGGTTTGTATCCGCTTTAGCGTTTTTCTACGTAAAACACTGAAAAGACACGTTTTCAGTAATTTTCTTTTGTTTTCACATATTGACTGACTTCCATATTATTTTTCGTTTTGGTGCCTAACATGCTGAAAAACACTGAAGAGACAGATTTCTGGTAAAGTCCTTTAACTGCCTTATATAGTTGGCTTTGCATGCATTTTAGGGTTTGGTACATAACAATCCGAAAAAAAAGCTATAATTAATTTCTATGATAATATTCTTTTTTCCACATAAATTCCGTGAATTTTGGCAGAATTTTAGCATCTCGGTACCTATGAAGATGAATAACCAAAAAAAAAAATCCCATTTTTTTTATTGATTTATTTTTCTAAACAGTGTTATTTGTGGGTTTTTGCTTTTTTGGTACTGAAAGAAATTAAAAATCACTCAATACACGTTTCTCATAATGTTCTTTCGTTTACCAAAAACAAGGTTCTTTACATGTATTTAAGCGTTTTTATACATAACATCATAAAAAAAACACTCAAAATACATGTATTTTGTAATGTTATTCTGTTTCTCCATAAAATGTATTTTGCATGCGTTTTAGCGTTTTAGTACGCAAGGAGCTCAAAAACACTTAAAGGTAAGTTCTTGGTAAAATTTGGATTTATTCCCATGTAATGTGATTGCCCTGGCATTTAGGGCTTTATTGCGTAACACGCTCACAAACACTTAAAAGACATGCAAAGCCTCCCATATGAGGAAATTAAATACCTAACAAGAAATATGTCTTTTCAGTGTTTTTCAGCATATTAGGCACCAAAATGATAAATAATAAGGAACTCACTCTATGTGGGAATCCAAAAGAAAATTACTGAAAACGTGTCTTCTCAGTGTTTTACGTAGAAAAACGCTAAAACTGATACAAACCAACCAATATCAAGAAGCAGAATAACATTACCAAAAATGTATATTTTGAGTGTTTTTGTGCTTGTTTCCTACAAAAAAAAAAAACGCGAAAATTGATACAAAGCACTCTATATTAGGAAACAAAGGGACTTTGCGAGAAAAGTGTATAATGAATGTTTTATAGTTAAAAAAAAACACAAGGCAAAAAACGGAAAAACTCGTGTATATGCTGAAAGTCTTGAATAACACTGTTAATTGAGAAACAGAGCAACCTTACTAAATGCGTGTCAAAAACACTAAAAGGCAAGTTCTTCGTAAAAAATGGTTTTATTCCCATGTAATGTGATTACCCTGCTTTTTAGTGCTTTATTGCCTAACACGCTCAAAAACACTCAAAGACACTTTTCTGATAATGTCATTTTTTTCCTACATAAAGCTAGTTTCGCATGGAATTTGGGGTTTTGGTAACTAAGAATGCAAAATAACACTCAAAATACACGCATTTAGTAAGGTTGTTCTGTTTCTTGATTAAGAGTGTTATTCATGAGTTTCAGTATTTTGGTATCTTAGAAACTACTCCATATAGTCGTGTTTTTGCGTTTTTTGCCTTGTGATTCTGGTGAAACTATAAAACACTCATTATACACATTTCTCGTTATGTCCTTTTTTTTTTTTTACTTATATAGAGAGCTTTGCATATATTTTCGCATTTTTTTATGTAACAAGCTCAAGAACACACAAAATATATGTTTTGGTAATGTTATTCTATTTTTTCATATTGGTTGGTTTGCATCTGTTTTAGCGTTTTTCTACGTAAATCTTTTAAAAGACACGTTTCCAGTAATATTGCTTTGGATTTTCATATAGAGTGACTTTCATATTATTTATCGTTTTGGTGCCTAAAATGCTCTTTGGTACCTTTTGCCTCCCAATATAGAGTGCTTTCCATCCATTTTCGCGTTTTTTGTAGGTAACAATATCAAAAACACTCAAAATATACCTTTTTGGTAATGTTATTCTATTTCTTCATTTTGGTTGGTTTGCATCCGTTTTAGCGTTTTCTACGTAAAACACCGAAAAGACGCGTTTTCGGTAATTTATTTTTGGATTCCCATATAGATTGACTTCCTTGTGTTTTATCGTGTTGGTTCCTAACATGCTGAAAAACCCTCATAAGTCAGTTTTCTGGCAAAGACGTTCAATTTCCCCATATAGGTGGCTTTGCATGCAATTTAAGGGTTTGGTACATAACAGTCCGAAAAAAAAGCTAAATGTAACTTTTTTTGATAATTTTCTTATTTTATATAATTTCCTGAACTTTGCCCGAATTTTGGCACCTCCTTACCTGTGAAGATAAATAAGAATGAAAAAAAATATCGTATTTTTTTATTTATTTATTTATTTTTTCTCAATGAAGAGTGTAATTTGTGGCTTTTAGCTTTTTCGTACTTAATGAACTTAAAAACAGTCATAATACATGTTTCTCGTAATGTCCTTTCGTTTACCAAAAATAGGGTTCTTTGCATGTATTTAAGTGTTTTTATTGGTAACATGGTCAAAAACACTCAAAATACATGTTTTTGGTAATGTTATTCTGTTTCACCCTAAAGAATATTTTGCATGCATTTTAGTGTTTTGGTATATAAAGAGCTCAAATACACTTAAAGGCAAGTTCTTGTTAAAAATTGGTTTTATTTCAGTGTAATGTGATTGCCCTGCTTTTTAGTGCTTTATTGCCTAACACACTCAAAAACACTCATAAGACATTTTTCTGGTAATGTCATTTTTTTCCCACATAAAGCTGGTTTCGCATGCAATTTGGGGTTTTGGTAACTAAGGATGTGAAAAGCACTCAAAATACACGCATTTAGTAAGATTGTTCTGTTTCTCAATTAAAAGTGTTGTTTCAAAGTTTCAGCATTTTGGAATGTAAGAAACTTCTCTATATACACGAGTTTTTACGTTTTTTGCCTTGTAGTTCTTGTGAAACTATAAAACACTCATTATACACGTTTCTCGTAATGTCCTTTTGCTTCCCAATATAGAGAGCTTTCCTTCTATTTTCGCGTTTTTTGTAGGTAATAATTTCAAAAACACTCAAAATATACCTTTTTCGTAATGTTATTCTATTCCTTCATATTGCGTGGTTTGCATCCGTTTTAGCATTTTTCTACGTAAAACACCGAAAAAACACGTTTTTAGTAATATTGTTTTGGATTCCCTTATAGATTGACTTCCATGTTATTTATCGTATTGGTTCCCAAGATGCTGAAAAACTCTCATAAGACCATTTTCTGGCAAAGACGTTTAATTTCCCCATATAGGTGGCTTTGCATGCACTTTAGGGGTTTGGTACATAATAGTCCGAAAAAAAAACTAAACTTAACTTTTTGATAATGTTCTTATTTCACTTAATTTCCTGAATTTTCCCCAAATTTTGGCATCTCGGTACCTGTGAAGATGAATAAGAAAGAAAAAAATTATCGTATTATTTTTTATTCATTTATTGTTTCTCAATAAAGAGTGTTATTTGTGGATTTTAGCTTTTTAGTAATTAATGAACTTAAAAACACTTATAATACACGTTTCTCGTAATCTCCTTTCGTTTCCTAAAAATAGTGTTCTTTGCATGTATTTTAGCGTTTTCATTGGTAACATGATCAAAAACACTCAAAATATATGTTTTTGGTAATATTATTCTGTTTCACCATAAAGAGTGTTTTGCATACGTTTTAGTGTTTTGGTATATAAGGAGCTCAAAAAACACTTAAAGGCAAGTTCTTGGTAAAAATTCCTTTTCCTCCAAAGTAATGTGATTGCCTTCCTTTTTAGTGCTTTATTGCCTATCACGCTCAAAAATACTCAAAAGACACTTTTCTGGTGGTAATTTTTTTTTTCAACAAATCTATTTTCGTATGCAATTTGGGGTTTTGGTAACTAAGAATGTGAATAGCATTCAAAATACACGCATTTATTAAGGTTGTTCTGTTTCTAAATTAGGAATGTTATACATAAGTTTCAGCATTTTTGTATCTAGGAAACCTCTCCATATACACGAGATTTTGCGTTTTTTGCCTTGTGGTTCTTTTGAACTATAAAACACTCATTATACACTTTTCTTGCAATGTCCTTTTGTTTTTCAATATAGAATGCTTTGCATCAATTTTCGCGTTTTTTGTAGGTAATAAGCTCAAAAACACTCAAAATATACCTTTTTAGTAACGTTTTTCTATTTCTTTATATTGGTTGCTTTGCATCCGTTTTAGCGTTTTTCTACGTAAAACACTGAGAAGACACGTTTTCAGTAACTTTGTTTTGGATCCCCATATAGAAGTGAGTTTCTTATTATTTATCGTTTTGGTGCTTAACATGCTAAAAACACGCAAAACACAAATTTCTGGTAAGGTCGTTAAATTTCTTCTTATAGGAGGCTTTGCATGCACTTTAGGGTTTGGTACATAACAGTTCGAAAAAAAAAAGCTGAAATTAACTTTTTTTATAATATTCTTTTATCATACGATTGCCCAGAATTTTCCCAGAATTTTGGCATCTCGGTACTATGAACATGAATAACGAAAAAAAATCAAATTTTTTATGTATGTTTTTTTTTTTTTTTTTCTAAATAAAAGGTGTTATTTGTGGGTTTTAGCTTTTTGTTATTTAAATAACTTAAAAAAAAACACTCATAATACACTTTTCTCGTAATATCCTTTTGTTTTCTAAACATAATGTTCGTTGCATGTATTTAAATATTTTTATAGATAACATGATCAAAAAACGCTCAAAATATATGTTTTTGGTAATGTTATTCTGTTTCTCCATAAAGCTTGTTTTGCATGCGTTTTAGCGGTTTGTTATATAAGGAGCTCAAAAACACTTAAAGACAAGTTTTTGGTATAATTTCGTGTTATTCTAATGTAATTTCATTGCCGTGCTTTTTAGTGCTTTATTGCTTATCACGCTCAAAAACACTTAAAAGACACTTTTCTGGTAATGTCATTTTTTTCTCACATAAAGGTGGTTTCGCATGTAATTTTGGGTTTTGATAACTAAGAATTTGAAAAGCACGCAAATTACACGCATTTAGTAAGGTTGTTCTGTTTCTCAGTTAAGAGTGTTATTCATGAGTTTCAGCATTTTGGTATCTAGGAACATTCTCCATATACACGAGTTTTTGTGTTTTTTGCCTTTTGGTTCGTTTGAACTATAAAAAACTCATTATACACTTTCTTGCAAAGTCCTTTTGTTTCCTTATGTAGAGTGCTTTGCATGAATTTTCCCGTTTTTTTGTAGGTAAAAAGCACAAAAAAACTCAAAATATACCTTTTTGGTAATGTTTTTTTATTTGTTGATATTGGTTTGTTTGCATCCGTTTTAGCGTTTTTTTACGTAAAACACTGAAAAGTTTTCAGCAATTTTGTTTTGCATTCTCATATAGGGTGAGTTCCTTATTATTTATCGTTTTGGTGCCTAACATGCTGAAAAACGCTCAAAAAACAGATCGTTTAATTTCCTCATATAGGAGTCTTTGGATGCACTTTAGGGTTTGGTACATAACAATCCGAAAAAAAAGGCTAAAATTAACTTTTTTGATAATTTTCTTTTATCATATAATAGCCCTGAATTTTCCCAGAATTTTGGAATCTCGTTACCTATGAAGATGAATAACAAAAAAAAAAAATCCTATTTTTTTATTTTCTTACTTTTTTTCTAAATAAAGAGTGTTATTTGTGGGTTTTATCTTTTTGGTACTTAAGGAACTTAAAAATACTTATAATACACATTTCTCGTAATGTCCTTTCGTTTCGCAAACAGAAGGTTCTTTATATGTATTTAAGCGTTTTTATAGATAACATGATCAAAACCCCAAAAAATATGTTTTTGGTAATTTTATTCTGTTTCTCCATAAAAGGTGTTTTGCATGCGTTTTAGCGTTTTGGTATGTAAGAAGCTCAAAAACACTTAAAAGCAAGTTCTTGTTAAAAGTTGTTTTTATTCCCATGTTATTACCCTGTTTTTTAGTGCTTTATTGCCTAACACGCTCAAAACACTCAAAAGACACTTTTCTGGTAATATCATTTATTTCCCACATAAAGCTTGTTTTGCATGGAATTTGGGAATTTCGTAACTAAGAATGTGAAAAAAAAACTCGAAACACAGGCATTAATAAGGTTTTTCTATTTCTTAATTAAAAGTGTTATTCATGAGTTTCAGCATTTTGGTAGCTAAGAAACTTTTCTAATACACACATTTGGTAAGGTATTTCTGTTTCAAAATTAAAAGTGTTATTCATGAGTTTCATCTTTTTGGTATGTAAGAAACTTCTTTATGTACACGAGTTTTTTAGTTTTTTTTTACCTTGTGGTTCTTGTCAAACTATAAAACACACATACACGTTTCTCGTAATGTCCTTTTCTTCGCCAATATAAAGTGCTTTCCATCCATTTTTCCTTTTTTTGTAGGTAACAAGCTCAAAAACACATAAAAATATATCTTTTTGGTAATGTTATTCTATTTCTTCTTATTGGTTGGTTTACATCCGTTTTAGCGTTTTTTTAAGTAAATCACTGAAAAGACACGTTTTCAGTAATATTGTTGAAATTGCTGAAAAACACTCAAAAGGCAGGTTTCTGGTAAAGTCGTGTAATTTCCCCATATAGGTGGATTTGCATGCAGTTCAGGGTTTGTACATAACTCCGGAAAAAGGCTAAAATCATTTTTTTTATAAAGATTTTTTTTACAAAATTTCAATGAGTTTTGCCAGAATTTTGGCATCTCGGTACCTATGAAGATGAATAACAAAAAAAAAAGTATTTTTTTCTCTCTATAAAGAGTGTTATTTGTGGGTTTTAGCTTTTTGGTACTTAAAACTTAAAGCTTTTGGAACTTAAAAACACTCAAAATACACGATTTTCGTAATGTCCTTTTGTTATACAGAACATAGGGTCCTTTACATGGTTTTAAGCGTTTTTATAGGTTAAATGGTAAAAAAAAAACTCAAAATACATGTTTTTGGTAATGTTATTCTGTTTCTCCATTAAGGGTGTTTTGCATGCGTTTTAGCGATTTGGTATGTAAGGAGTTAAAAAACACTGAAAGGCAAGTTCTTTGTAAAAGTTGGTTTTATTCCCATGTAATGTGATTGTTCTGCTTTTTAGTTCTTTGTTGCATATCACGCTCAAAAACACTAAAAAGACACTTTTTTGGTAATGTCATTTTTTTTTCCCACATAAAGGTAGTTTCGCATGTAATTTGGGATTTTCGTAACTAAGAATGTGAAAAACACTCAAAATACACACATTTGGTAAGGTAGTTCTGTTTCTCAATTAAAAGTGTTATTCATGAGTTTTAGCATTTTGGTATGTAAGAAACTTCTCTATATTCACGAGTTTTTGCGTTTTTTGTCTTGTGGTTCTTGTGAAACTATAAAACAATCATTATACACGTTTCTCTAAATATCCTTTTTTCTTCCCAATATAGAGTGCTTTTACATCCATTTTCGCGTTTTTTTTTTTGTAGGTAAAAAGCCCCAAAACACGTTTTGGTAATGTTATTCTATTTCTTTATATTCGTTGCTTTGCATCCGTTTTAGCGTTTTTTCTACGTAAAACGCTGAAAAGACACGTTTTCAGTAATTTTGTTTTGGATTCACATATTGACTGACTTCCATATTATTTATCGGTTTGGTGCCTAACATACTGAAAAACACTGAAAAGACAGGTTTCTTGTAAAGTCGTTTAATTTCCTCATATAGGTGGCTTTGCATGCACTTTAAGGTTTGGTAAATAACAATCCGAAAAAAAAGCTATAATTAACTTTTTTGATAATGTTCTTTTTTCCACAAATTCCCTGAATTTTGGCAGAATTTTTTTTTTCTCTTTAAAGAGTGTTATTTGTGGGTTTTAACGTTTAGGTACTTAAGGAACTTCAAAACAGTCATAATACACGTTTTTCGTAATGTCCTTTCGTTTCCCAAAGATAGGGTTCTTTGCATGTATTAAAGCGTTTTTTTAGGTAACATGATCAAAAACACTTAAAACACATGTTTTTTTGTAATGTTTTTTTCTGCTTATCCATAAAGGAGTGTTTTGCATGCGTTTTAGCGTTTTGGTATGTAAGGAGCTCAAAAACACATAATGGCAAGGTCTTGGTCAAAGTCGGTTTTATTCCCATGTAATATGATTACCCTGCTTTCTAGTGCTTTATTGCCAAACACGCTCAAAAACACTCAAAAGACACTTCTGATAATGTCAATTTTTTCTCACATAAAGCTAGTTTCGCATGGTTTTTGGGATTTTGCTAACTAACAATGTGAAAAACAATGAAAATACACGCTTTTGGTAAGATTGTTCTGTTTCTCAATTAAGATTGTTATTCATGAGTTTCAGCATTTTGGTATCTAAGAAACTTCTTTATATACACAAGTTTTTGCGCTTTTTGCCTTGTGGTTCTTGTGAACCACAAGTTCTTTTGCTCGAAAATAATAAGACACTCATTATACACGTTTCTCGTAATGTCCTTTTCTTTCCCAATAGGGAGTGCTTTGCATCCATTTTCACCTTTTTTGTAGGTAACCAGCTCAAAAATACTGAAAATATAGTTTTTTTGTAATGTTATTCTATTTTTTTTTTTCATATTGGTTGGTTTGCATCCGTTTTAGCGTTTTTCTACGTAAAACACCGAAAAGACACGTTTTCAGTAATTTTCTTTTGGATTACCATATAGAGTGACTTCCATGTTATTTATCGTTTTGGTGCCTAACAAGCTGAAAAACACTCATAAGACAGTTTTCTTGCAAAGACGTTTGATTTCCCCATATAGGTGGCTTTGCATGCACTTTATTGTTTGCTACATAACAGTCGAGAAAAAAAAAAGCTAAAATTAACTTTTTTGATAATGTTCTTATTTCAGAAAATTTCATGAATTTTGCTTGAATTTTGGCACCTCGGTACCTGTCAAGATGAATAAGAAAGAAAGAAAAATATCGTATTTTTTTATTTATTTATTTATTTTTTCTCAATAGAGAGTTATTTGTGGCTTTTAGCTTTTTGGTACTTAATGAATTTAAAAATACTCATAATACACGTTTCTCGTAATGTCCTTTCGTTTCCCACAAATAGGGTTATTAGCATGTATTTAAGCGTTTTTATTGGTAACATGATCAAAAACACTCAAAATACATGTTTTTGGTAATGTTATTCTGTTTCTCCATAAAGTGTGTTTTGCATGCGCTTTAGCGTTTTGGTATATAAGGAGCTCAAAAACACTTAAAGGCAAGTTCTTGATAAACATTGGTTTATTCCCATGTAATGTGATTGCCCTTCTTTTTAGTGCTTTACTGCCTATCACGCTAAAAAAAACACTCAATAGACACTTTTCTGAAAATGTCGTTTTTTTTTTTTTTACCATATAAAGCTGGTTTCGCAATCAATTTGGGTTTTGGGTAACTAAGAAGCACTCAAAATACACGCATTTAGTAAGGTTTTTCTGTTTCTCAATTATGAGTGCTATTCATGAGTTTCGGCATTTTGGTATCTAGGAAACTAGCTAGTTTCGGATGTAATTTGGGATTTTCGTAACTAAGAATGTGAGAAACACTCAAAATACACACATTTTGTAAGGTAATTCTGTTTCTTAATTAAAAGTGTTATTCATGAGTTTCATAATTTTTTGTATCTAAGAAACTTCTCTAGGTACAGGAGTTTTTGCGTTTTTTGCCTTTTGGTTCTTGTGGAACTATAAAACAGTCATTATACACGTTTCTCAGAATGTCCTTTTGTTTTGCAATACTTTACATCCATTTTTGCATTTTTTTAGGTAACAAGCTCAAAAACATTCAAAATATACATTTTTCGTAATGTTTTTCTATTTCTTCATATTGGTTGGTTTGCATCCTTTTTAGCGTTTTTCTACGTAAAACACGGAAAAGACACGTTTTCAGTAATTTTGTTTTGGATTCCCATATTGAGTGACTTCCATGTTATTATCGTTTTGGTGCCTAAAATACTGAAAAAGACTCAAAAGTAAGAATCTCAAAAACACTCATAATGCACGTTTCTCGTAATATCGTTCTTTTCTTCATATAGGGTGCTTTGCATTCATTTTGGCATTTTTTTCACGTAATAGCTGAAAAACACTGAAAATACACGCTTTTGGTAATAAGAACATAAGAACATAAGAAATAAGTAAATCTGCAAGAAGGCATCAGGCCTAAAAGTGCCAGTACTTGTATGAAATATGCCTACCTATTTCCACCTATCATCCCCAACCATAAATTTGTAATTTTCTCTTACTCTTCCCAAATGCCTCAGGGTAATTTTTTTCCCACATAAAACTAGTTTCGCATAGAATTTGGGGTTTTGGTAACTAAGAATGTAAAAAAAGACTAAAAAAACACGCATTTAGTAAGGTTCTTCTGTTTCTTGATTAAGAGTGTTATTCGTGAGTTTCAGTATTTTGGTATCTTAGAAACTTCTCCATAGTCGAGTTTTTGCGTTTTTTGCCTTGTGATTCTGGTGAAACTACAAAACACTCATTATACACGTTTCTCGTTATGTCCTTTTTTTTTGTTCTTATATAGAGTGCTTTGCATCCATTTTCGCGTTTTTTATTTTATGTAACAAGCTCAAAAACACACAAAATATACTTTTTTGCTAATGTTATTCTATTTCTTCATATTGGTTGGTTTGCATCCGTTTTAGCGTTTTCTACGTAAATCTTTTAAAAGACACGTTTTCAGTAATTTTGTTTTGGATTTCCATATAGAGTGACTTTCATATTATTTATCGTTTTGGTGCCTAACATGCAGAAAAACACTCAAAAGACAGGTTTCTTGTAAAGTCGTTAGATTTTATCAGATAGGTGGCTTTTCCATACACTTTATGGTTTGGAACATAACTCCGAAAAAAATGGTAAAATTAACTTTTTTGATAATGTTTATTCCACACAATTTCCCTGAATTTTGCAAGAATTTTGGCATCTTGGTACCTATGAGTGTTATTTGTAGGTTTTAACGTTTTGGTATTTAAGGAACTTAAAAACATTCATAACACACATTTCTCGTAATGTCCTTTCGTTTCCCAAATATGGGGATCTTTGCATGTATTTAAGCGATTTTATAGGTAACATGATAAAAAACACTCAAAACACTTGTTATTTATAATGTTATTCTGCTTCTCCATAAAGGAGTGTTTTGCATGCGTTTTAGCGATTTCGTATGTAAGGAGCTGAAAAACACTTCAAGGCAAGTTCTTGGTGAAAGTTGGTTTTATTCCAATGTAATATGATTGCCCTGCTTTTAGTGCTTTATTGCCTAACACGCTCAAAAACACTGAAAAGATACTTCTGGTAATGCCATTTTTTTCCCACATAAACCTAGTTTCGCATGCTTTTTAGGGTTTTGCGAAGAATGTGAAAAAAAACACTCAAAATACACGCATTTGGTAATGTTGTTCTGTTTCTCAATTAAGATTGTTATTCATGAGTTTCAGCATATTGGTATCTAAGAAACTTCTTTATATACACGAGTTTTTGCGTTTTTTGCCTTGTGGTTCCTGTGAACCACAAGTTCTTTTCCCCGAAAATAATAAGACACTCATTGTACATGTTTCTCGTAATGTCCTTTTCTTTCCCAATAGGGAGTGCTTTACATCCATTTTCGCGTTTTTTGTAGGTAACAAGCTCAAAAACACTCAAAATATACCTCTTTGGTAATATTATTCTATTTCTACATATTGGTTGGTTTTCATGTTTTAGCGTTTTCCTACGTAAAACACCGAGAAGACACGTTTTCAGTAATTTTATTTTCGATTCCCAAAGAAAATTCCCAGAATTTTGGCATCTTAGTACCTATAAAGATGAATAGCAAAACAAAAAAAGAAATTTTTTTTTTCTCTATAAAGTGATATTTGTGGGTTTTAGCTTTTTTGGTACTTAAGGAACTTAAAAACACTCATAATACACGTTTTTCGTAATGTCCTTTCTTTTCCCAAAAATAGGGTTCTTTGCATGTATTTAAGCGTTTTTATTGGTAACATGATCAAAAACACTCAAAATACCAGTTTTTTGTAATGTTATTCTGTTTCACCATTAAGTGTATTTTGCAGGCGTGTTAGTGTTTTGGTATATAAGGAGCTCAAAAACACTTAAAGGCAAGTTCTTGGTAAAAATTCGTTTTACTCCGATGTAATGTGATTGCCCTCCTTTTTAGTGTTTTATTGCCTATCACGCTCAAAAACACTCAAAAGACACTTTTCTGGTAAAGTAATTTTTTTTCCCAACAAATCTATTTTTGCATGCAATTTGAGGTTTTGGTAACTAAGAATGTTATAAGCACTCAAAATACACGCATTTAGTAAGGTTGTTTTGTTTCTCAATTAAGTGTTATAGATGAGTTTTAGCATTTTGGTATCTAGGAAACCTCTCCATATACACAAGATTTTGCGTTTTTTGCCTTGTGGTTCTTTTGAACTATAAAACACTCATTATACACTTTTTCTTGTAATGTCCTTTTGTTTCCCAATATAGAGTGCTTTGCATCAATTTTAGCGTTTTTTTGTAGATAACAAGCTCAAAAACACTCAAAATATACCTTTTTAGTAAAGTTTTTCTATTTTTTGATATTAGTTGCTTTGCATCCGTTTCAGCGTTTTTCTACGTAAAACACTGAGAAGACACGTTTTCAGTAACTTTGTTTTGGATTCCCATATAGAGTGAGTTCCTTATTATTTATCGTTTTGGTGGCTAACATGCTAAAAAAAACACTCAAAACACAGATTTCTGGTAAGGTCGTTTAAGGAGGCTTTCCATGCACTTTAGGGTTTGGTACATAACAGTCCGAAAAAAAAAGTTGAATTTAACTTTTTTGATAATATTCTTTTATCATACGATTGCCCTGAATTTTCCCAGAATTTTGGCATCTCGGTACTATGAAAAATCCTATTTTTTTATTTTTTTAATTTTTTATTTTCTAAATAAAGAGTGTTATTTGTGGGTTTTAGCTTTTTGGTACTTAAGTAACTTAAAAAACACTCATAATACGCGTTTCTCGTAATGTCCTTTTGTTTCCAAAACATAATGTTCTTTGCATGTATTTAAGCGTTTTTATAAATAACATGATCAAAAACACTCAAAATACATGTTTTTGTCAATGTTATTCTGTTTCTCCATAAAGTTTGTTTTGCATGCGTTTTAGCGGTTTGTTATATAAGGAGCTCAAAAACACTTAAAGGCAAGGTTTTGGTATAAAATGGTGTTATTCCAATATAATATGATTACACTGCTTTTTAGTGCTTTATTGCCTATCACACTCAAAAACACTTAAAAGACACTTTACTGGTAATGTCATTTTTTTCTCATATAAAGGTGGTTTTGCATGCAATTTGGGGTTTTGGTAACTAAGAATGTGAAAAGCAATCAAAATACATGCATTTAGTAACGTTGTTCTGTTTGTCAATTAAGAGTGTTAAACTTAAAAAAAACATCCATAATAAACGTTTCTCGTAATATCCTTTCGTTCTCCAAATATAGCGATCTTTGCATGTATTTAAGCGTTTTTATAGGTAACATGATAAAAAACACTCAAAACACTTGTTTTTGGTAATGTTATTCTGCTTCTCATGCGTTTTTTAGCGTTTTGGTATATAAGGAGCTAAAAAACACTTCAAGGCAAGTTCTTTGTAAAAGTTGGTTTTATTCCAATGTAATATAATTGCCCTGCTTTTTAGTGCTTTATTGCGCAACAGGCTCAAAAACACTCAAAAAACACTTCTGGTAATGTCATTTTTTTCCCACATAAAGCTAGTTTCGCATGCTATTTGAAGTTTTGCTAACAATGTGAAAAAAAAACACTAAAAATAGACGCATTTGGTAATGTTGTTCTGTTTCTCAATTAAGATTGTTATTCATAAGTTTCAGCATTTTGGTATCTAAGAAAATTCTTTATATACACGACTTTTTGCGTTTTTTTCCTTGTGGTTCTTGTGAACCACAAGTTCTTTTACCCGAAAATAATAAGACACTCATTATAGATGTTTCTCGTAATAACCTTTTCTTTCCCAATAGGGAGTGCTTTCCATTCATTTTCGTGTTTTTTTCTAGGTAACAAGCTCAAAAACACTGAATATATACCTTTTTGGTAATGTTATTCTATTTCTTCATATTGGTTGGTTTCCGTCCGATTTACCGTTTTTCTACGTAAATCACCGAAAAAACACGTTTTCAGTAATTTTGTTTTCGATTCCCAAAGAATATTGCCAGATTTTTGGCATCTTAGTACCTATTAAGATGAATAACAAAAAAAAATTATTTTATTTATTTTTTTCTCTATAAAGAGTTTTATTTGTGGGTTTTAGCTTTTTTGGTACTTAAGGAACTTAAAAACACTCATAATACACGTTTCTCGTAATGTCCTTTCGATTCCCAACATAAGGTTCTTTGAACGAATTTAAGCGTTTTTTATAAATAACATGATCAAAAACAGTCAAAACACATGTTTTTGGTAATGTTACTCTGTTTCTCCATAAAAGGGTGTTTTTGCATGCATTTTAGCGTTTTGGTTTGAGAGGAGTTAAAAAAAAAAACTTAAAGGGAAGTTCTTCATAAAAGTTGGTTTTATTAGCATGTAATGTGATTGTTCTGCTTTTTAATGCTTTGTTGCATATCACGCTCAAAAACAATCAAAAGACACTTTTCTGGTAATATTTTTTTTTCCCACTTAAAGCTAGTTTCGCATGTAATTTGGGATTTTCGTAACTAAGAATGTGAAAAACACTCAAAATACACACATTTGGTAAGGTAGTTCTGTTTCTCAATTAAAAGTGTTATTCATGCATTTCAGCATTTTAGTATGTAAGAAACTTTTCTATATACACACTATATAAAACACTCATTATACACGTTTCTCGTAATGTTCTTTTGTTTCCCAATATAGAGTGCTTTCCATCCATTTTCGCATTTTTTTTAGGTAACAAGCTGAAAAACGCTCAAAATATATCTTTTTGGTTATGTTATTCTATTTCTTCATATTGGTTGGTTTGCATCCGTTTTAGCTTTTTTCTTCGTAAATCACTGAAAAGACACGTTTTTAGTAATATTGTTGAAATTGCTGAAAAACACTCAAAAGACAGATTTTTGGTAAAGTCTTGTAATTTCCCCATATAGGTGGCTTTGCATGCACTTCTGGGTTTGGTATATAATTCCGGAAAAAAGCTAAATTTTTTTTTTATATGTCCTTTTGTTTCACAGACATAGTGTTCTTTGCATGTATTTAAGCGTTTTTATGGGTAACATGATAAAAAACATTCAAAATACATGTTTTTGGTAATGTTATTCTGTTTCTCTATAAAGGGTGTTTTGCATGCGTTTTAGCATTTTGGTATGTAAGGAGTTAAACACACTTAAAGGCAATTTCTTCGTAAAAGTTAGTTTTATTCCTATATAATGTGAATATTCTGTTTATTTAGTGCTTTGTTGCATATCACGCTCAAAAACACTCAAAAGACACTTTTCTGATAATGTCATTTTTTTCCCACATAAAGCTAGTAACGCATGTAATTTGGGATTTTCGTAACTAAGAATGTGAAAAACACTCAAAATACACACATTTGGTAAGGTAGTTCTGTTTCTCAATTAAAAGTGTTATTCATGAGTTTTAGCATTTTGGTATGTAAGAAACTTCTCTATATACACTAGTTTTTGCGTTTTTTGTCTTGTGGTTCTTGTGAAACTATAAAACAATCATTATACACGTTTCTCTAAATGTCCTTTTGCCTCCCAATATAGAGTGCTTTTACATCCATTTTAGAGTTTCTCGTAGGTAAAAAGCTCAAAAACACTTTTTGGTAATGTTATTCTATTTCTTCATATTTGTTGCTTTGCATCCCTTTTAGCGTTTTTTCTACGTGAAACACTGAAAAGACACGTTTTCAGTAATTTTGTTGCGGATTCACATATTGACTGACTTCCATATTATTTATCGGTTTAGTGCCTAACATGCTGAAAAACACTGAAAAGACAGGTTTCTGGTAAACTCGTTTAATTTTCTCATATAGGTGGCTTTGCATGTACTTTAGGGTTTGGTAAATAACAATCCGAAAAAAAAACAATAATTAACTTTTTTGATATTGTTCTTTTTTCCACATAAATTCCCTGAATTTTGGCAGAATTTTGGCATCTCGGTACTTATGCAAATCAATACAAAAAAAATGCAATTTTTTATTTTTTTTTTTTTTTTCTCTTTAAAGAGTGTTATTTGTGGGTTTTAACGTTTTGGTACTTAAGGAACTTAAAAACAGTCATAATACACGTTTCTCGTAATGTCCTTTCATTTCCGAAAGATAGGTTTCTTTGCATGTATTTAAGCGTTTTTATAGGTAACATGATCAAAAACACTTAGAACACATGTTTTTTGTAATGTTTTTCTGCTTCTCCATAAAGGAGTGTTTTGCATGCGTTTTAGCGTTTTGGTATGTAAGGAGCTCAAAAACACATAATGGCAAGTTCTTGGTCAAAGTTGTATTCCCATGTAATGTGATTGCCCTGCTTTTTAGTGCTTTATTGCCTAACACGCTCAAAAACACTCAAAAGACACTTCTGGTAATGTCATTTTTTTACAACATAAAGCTAGTTTCGCATGGTATTTGGGATTTTGCTAAGAATGTGAAAAACACTGAAAATACAGGCTTTCGGTAAGGTTTTTCTTTTTCTCAATAAATATTGTTATTCATGAGTTTGAGCATTTTGGTATCTAAGAAACTTCTTTATATATACGAGTTTTTGCGTTTTTTGCCTTGTGGTTCTTGTGAACCACAAGTTCTTTTCCTCGAAAATAATAAGACACTCATTATACACGTTTCTCGTAATGTTCTTTTGTTTCCGAATAGGGAGTGGTTTGCATCCATTTTCACCTTTTTTGTAGGTAACAAGCTAAAAAACACCCAAAATATACCTTTTCGGTAATATTTTTCTATTTTTTTTTTCATATTGGTTGGTTTGCATCCGATTTAGCGTTTTTCTACGTAAAACACCGAAAAGACACGTTTTCAGTAATTTTGTTATAGATTCCCATATAAAGTGACTTCCATGTTATATATCGTTTTGTTGCCTAACATGCTGAAAAACACTCATAAGACAGTTTTCTGGCAAAGACGTTTGGTTGATTTTGCATGCACTATAGGGTTTGCGACATAAGAGTCGAAGAAAAAAAAGCTAAAATTTATTTTTTTTATAATGTTCTTATTTTACAAAATATCATGAATTTTGCCCGAATTTTGTCATCTCGGTACCTGTGAAGATGAATAAGAAAGAAAAAAAAATATCGTATATTTTTATTTATTTATTTTTTTCTTTTTTTTTCTCTTTTAGCTTTTTGGTTCTTAATGAATTTCAAAAACACTCATAATACACGTTTCTCTTAATGTCCTTTCGTTTCCCACAAATAGGGTTCTTAGCATGTATTTAAGCGTTTTATTGGTAAAATTATCAAAAACACTCAAAATACATGTTTTTGGTAATGTTATTCTTTTTCTCCATAAAGTTTGTTTTGCATGCGTTTTAGTGTTTTGGTATATAAGGAGCTCAAAAACACTTAAAGTCAAGTTCTTGGTAAACATTGATTTTATTCCCATGTAATGTGATTGCCCTTCTTTTTAGTGCTTTACTGCCTATCACGCTTAAAAACACTCAATAGACACCTTTCTGAAAATGCCATTTTTTTTTTATCACATAAAGCTAGTTTCTCAATGAATTTGGGGTTTGAGTAACTAAGAATGTGAAAAGCACTCAAAATACACGCATTTAGTAAGGTTGTTCTGTTTCTCAATTAAGAGTGTTATTCATGAGTTTCAGCATTTTGGTATCTAGGAAACTTCTCCATATACACGAGTTTTTGCGTTTTTTGCCTTATTGTTATTTTGAACTATAAAAGACTCATTATACACTTTTCTCGCAATGTCCCTTTCTTTCTCAATATAGAGTGCTTTGCATCAATTTTCGCGTTTTTTTTTTTAGGCAACAAGCTCAAAAGCACTCAAAATGTAACTTTTTTGTATTTTCTATTTTTTTCTATTTTTTTTTATATTGGTTGGTTTGCATCTGTTTTAGCGGTTTTCTACGTAAAATACTGAGAATACACGTTTTAAGTAATTTTGTTTTGAATTCTCATATTGAGTGAGTTCATTATTATTTATCGTTTTGGTGTCTAAGATGCTGAAAAACACTCAAAAGACAATTTTCTGGTAAAGTCATTCAATTTTCTAATATAGGAGGCTTTCCATGCTCTTTAGAGTTTGGTACATAACAGTCCGTAAAAAAAAAACTAAAAATAACTTTTTTGATAATATTCTTTTATCATATAATTGCCCTGAATTTTCCCAGTATTTTGTTATCTCGGTACCTATCAAGATGATTTATTCTAAATAAAGAGTGTTATTTGTGGGTTTTAGCTTTTTGGTACTTGAGGAACTTAAAAACACTTTCGTTTCCCAAACATAAGGTTCTTTTATGTATTTAAGCGTTTTTATAGAAAACATGATCAAAAACACTCAATATACATGTTTTTGGTAATGTTATTATGTTTCTCCATAAAGTGTATTTTGCAGGCGTTTTAGTGTTTTGGTATATAAGGAGCTCAAAAACACTTAAAGGCAAGTTCTTGGTAAAAATTGGTTTTATTCAAATTTAATGTGATTCCCCTGCTTTTTAGTGCTATATATCCTATCATGCTCAAAAACACTCAAATGACACTTTTCTGGTAATGTCATTTTTTCCCACATAAATCTGGTTTCGTATGCAATTTGGGGTTTTGGTAACTAAGAACGTGAAAAGCTCTCAAAATACACGCATTTAGTAAGGTTGTTCTGTTTGTCAATTAAGAGTGTTATTCATGAGTTTCAGCATTTTGGTATCTAAGAAACTTATCCATATATACAAGGTTTTGGTAATGTTATTCTGTTTATCCATAAAGTGTGTTTTGCATGCTTTTTAGCAGTTTTGTATATAAGGAGCTCAAAAACACTTAAAGGCAAGTTATTTGTAAAAAATGGTTTTATTACAATGTAATGTGATTGCCCTGCTTTTGAAAGCTTTATTACCAATCACGCTGAAAAGTACTCAAAAGACGCTTTTCTGGAAAAGTCTTTTTTTTTCCACAAAGCTATTTTCGCATGTATTTTGGGGTTTTTGGTAACTAAGAATGTGAAAAGCACTGAAAATACACGCATTTAGTAAGGTTGTTCTGTTTCTCAATTAAGAGTGTTATTCATGAGTTTCAGCATTTTGGTCTAGGAAATATCTCCATATACACGAGTTTTTGCATTGTTTGCTTTGTGGTTCTTTTGAAGTATAAAACACTCATTATACACTTTTCTTGCAATGTCCTTTTCTTTCCCAATATAGAGTGCTTTGCATCAATTTTCGCGTTTTTGTAGGTAAAGAGCTAAAAAACACTCAAAATATACCTTTCTGGTAACGTTTTTCTATTTCTTGATATTGGTTGGTTTGCATCCGTTTTAACGTTTTTCTACGTAAAACACTGAGAAGCCACGTTTTCAGTAACTTTGTTTTGGATTCCCATATAGAGTAAGTTCCTTATTATTTATCGTTTTGGTGCCTAACATGCTAAAAAAAACACACAAAACACATATTTCTGGTAAGGTCGTTTAATTTCCTCATATTGGAGGCCTTGCATGCACTTTAGGGTTTCGTACATAAAAGTCCGAAAAAAAGCTGATATTAACTTTTTTGATGATATTAATTTATCACATAATTGCCCTGAATTTTCCCAGTATTTTGGCATCCCGGTACCTATAAAGATGAATAACAAAAAAAAAAAAAATTCCTATTTTTAATTTTTTTATTTATTGATTTTTCTAAATAAAGAGTGGGTTTTCGGTTTTTGGTACTTAACAAACTTAAAAACACTCATAATATACGTTTCTCGTAATGTCCTTTTCATTCCCAAACATAAAGTTCTTTGCATGTATTTAAGCGTTTTTATAGATAACACGATCAAAAACACTCAAAATACATGTTTTTGGTAATTTTATTCTGTTTCTCCATAAAGTTTGTTTTACATGCGTTTTAGTGGTTTAGTATATAAGGAGCTCAAAAACACTTAAAGGCATGTTTTTGATAAAAATTGGTTTTATTCAAATGTAATGTGATTGCCCTGCTTTTTACTGCTTTATTGCCTATCAGGCTCAAAAACACTCAAAAGACATTATTCTGGTAATGTCATTTTTTTCTCACATAAAGCTGGTTTCGCATGCAATTTGGGGTTTTGGTAACTAAGAATGTGAAAAGCTCTCAAAATACATGCATTTAGTAAGGTTGTTCTGTTTCTCAATTAGGAATGTTATTCATGAGTTTCAGCATTTTGGTATCTAGAAAACTTCTCCATATCCAAATCTTTTTGCGTTTTTTGCCTTTTGGTTTTTTTGAACTATAAAACACTAATTATACACTTTTCTTGCAATGTCCTTTTATTTCCTAATATAGAGTGCTTTGCATCAATTTTCATGTTATTTGTAGGTAACAAGCTCAAAAAAACTCAAAATATACCTTTTTGGTAGTGTTTTTCTATTTTTTTTTTTATTAGTTGGTTTGCATCCGTTTCACCGTTTTTCTACGTAAAACACTGAGAAGACACGTTTTCAGCAATTTTGTTTTGAATTCCCATATAGAGTGAGTTCCTTATTTATTTATCGTTTTGGTGCCTAACATTCTGAAAAAAAAACACTCAAAACACAGATTTCTTTTAAGGTCGTTTAATTTCCTAATATAGGAGGCTTTGCATGCAATGTAGGGTTTGGTATATGAGTCCGAAAAAAAAGCTAAAATTAACTTTTTTGATAATTTTCTTTTATCATATTATAGCCCAGAATTTTGCCAAAATTTTGGCATCTTGGTACCTATGAAGATGAACAACAAAAAAAAAAAATCCATTTTTTTTTATTTTTTATTTATTTATTTTTCTAAATAAAGAGTGTTATTTGTGGGTTTTAGCTTTTCGGTACTTAAGGAACTAAAAAAACACTCATAATACATATTTCTCGTAATGTCCTTTCGTTTTCCAAACATAAGGTTCTTTGCATGTATTTAAGCGTTTTTATAAATAACATGATCAAAAACGCTCAAAATACATGTTTTTGGTAATGTTATTGTGTTTGTACATAAAAGGTGTTTTGCATGCGTTTTAGCGTTTTGGTATGTAATGAGCTCAAAAACACCTGAAGGCAAGTTCTTGGTAAAAGTTGGTTTTTATTCCTATGTAATGTGATTGCACTGTTTTTAGTGGTTTATTGCCTAACACGCTCAAAAACACTCGAAAGACATTTTCTGGTAATATTATTTTTTTCCCACATCAAGATAGTTTCGCATGGAATTTGGGGTTTTGGTAACAAATAATGTGAAAAACGCTCAAAATACAGGCATTTAGTAAGGTTGTTCTGTTTCATAATTAAAAGTGTTATTCATGAGTTTCAGCATTTTGGTATATAATAAACTTCATTATGTACACGAGTTTTTGAGTTTTTTGCCTTGTGGTTCTTGTGAAACTATAAAACACTCATTATACACGTTTCTCGTAATGTCCTTTTCTTTCCTAATATAGAGTGCGTTTCATCCATTTTCGCATTTTTTTGTAGGTAACAAGCTCAAAAACACATCAAAATATATCTTTTTTGTAATGTTATTCTATTTCTTCATATTGGTTGGTTTGCATCCGTTTTAGCGTTTTCTACGTAAATCACTGAAAAGACACGTTTTCAGTAATATTGTTGAAATTGCTGAAAGAAAACAGTCATAAGACAGGTTTCTGGTAAAGTCGAGTAATTTCTCCATATAGGTGGCTTTGCATGCACTTCAGGGTTTGGTACATAAAGCTAAAGCATAAAGCTAAAATCATTTTTTTATAATGATTTTTTTTTACAAAATTTCCCTGAATTTTTTCCAGAATTTTGGTATCTCGGTACCTATGAAGATGAATTACAAAATTTATTTTTTTGTCTCTATAAAGTGTTATTTGTGACTTTTAGCTTTTTGGTACTTAAGGAACTTAAAAACATTCATAATACACGATTTTCGTAATGTTCTTTTCTTATACAAACATAGGGATCTTTACATGTATTTAAGCGTTTTTATAGGTAACATGATCAAAAACACTCAAAATACATATTTTTGGTAATGTTATTCTAGTTCTCCATAAAGGGTGTTTTACATGTGTTTTAGCGTTTTGGTATGTAAGGAGTTAAAAAACACTTAAAGGCAAGTTCTTCGTAAAAGTTGGTTTTATTCCCAAGTGATGTGATTGTTCTGCTTTTTAGTGCTTTGTTGTATAACACGCTCAAAAACACTCAAAAGACATTTTTCTGGTAATGTCATTTTTTTTCCCACATAAAGGTAGTTTCGCATGTAATTTGGCAATTTCGTAACTAAGAATGTGAAAAACACTCAAAATACACAATTTGGTAAGGTAGTTCTGTTTCTCGATTAAAAGTGTTACTCATGCATTTCATCATTTTGGTATGTAAGAAACTTCTCTATATACACGAGTTTTTGCGTTTATTGCCTTGTGGTTCTTGTGAAACTATTAAACACTCATATTTTCTCATTTCTCGTAATGTTCTTTTGTTTCCTAATATAGAGTGCTTTCCGTTCATTTTTGCATTTTTTGTAGGTAACACGCTTAAAAACACTCAAAATATATATTTTTGGTAATGTTATTCTTTTTCTTCATATTGGTTGGTTTGCATCCGTTTTAGCGTTTTTCTTTGTAAATCTCCGAAAAGACTCGTTTTCAGTAATACTGTTGAAATTCCTTCTGGTACAGGTTTATGGTAAAGTCGTGTAATTTTCCCATAGAGGTGCCTTTGCATGCACTTCAGGGTTTGTTACATAACTGCGAAAAAGCTAAAATTATTTTTTTTGTTAATTTTTTTTCTTTACGAAATTTCCCTGAATTTTGCAAGAAATTTTAGCATCTCGGTACCTATAAAAAAAAAAATATTCATTTTTTTATACATTTTTTTTTCTCTATAAAGAGTGTTATTTGAGTGTATTAGCTTTTTGGTACTTAAGGAACCTAAAAACTCTCATAATGCATAATTTTCGTAATATCCATTCATTTCACAAACATAGGGTTCTTTACATGTATTTAAGCGTTTTTATAGGTAACATCATCAAAAACACTTAAATTCATGTTTTTAGTAATGTTATTTTGTTTCTCCATAAAGGTTATTTTGCATGCGTTTTATCGTTTTCTTATGTAAAGAGTTAAAAACACTTAAAGGCATGTTTTTGGTAAAAGTTGGTTTTATTCCCATGTAATGTATTTGTTCTGCTTTTTAGTGCTTTGTTGTATATCACGCTCTAAAACACTCAAAAGACACTCTTCTGGTAATGTCATTTTTTCCCACATAAAACTAGTTTCGCTAATTTCGGATTTTCGTAACTTAGAATGTGAAAAACACTAAAAATACTCACAATTGATAAGATACTTCTGTTTCTCAATTAAACGTCTAATTCATGAGTTTCATCATTTTGGAATGTAAGAAACTTCTTTATATACACGAGTTTTTGCGGTTTTTGCCTTGTGGTTCTTATGAAACTATAAAACACTCATTATACTCGTTTCTCGTAATGTCCATTTGCTTCCCAATATAGAGTGCTTTCCATCCATTTTCGCGTTTTTTGTAGGTAACAATTTCAAAAAGTCAAAATATACCTTTTTGGTAATGTTATTCTATTTCTTCATTTTCGTTGATTTGCATCCGTTTTAGCGTTTTCTACGTAAAACACCGAAAAGACACGTTTTCAGTAATTTTGTTTTGGATTCCCATATAGATTGACTTTCTTGGGTTTTATCGTGTTGGTTCCTAATATGCTGAAAAACACTCATAAGACAGTTTTTTGGCAAAGACGTTTAATTTCTCCATATAGGTGGCTTTGCATGCACTTTAAGGGTTTGGTACATAAGAGCCCGAAAAAATAGCTAAATTTAACTTTTTTGATAATGTTCTTATTTCATATAATTTCCTGAACTTTGCCCAAATTTTGGCACCACGTTACCTGTGAAGATGAATAAGAATGAAAAAAAAATACCGTATTTTTTTTTATTTATTGTTTCTCAATAAAGAGTGTTATTTGTGGCTTTTACCTTTTTGGTAATTAATGAACTTAAAAACACTCATAATACACATTTCTCGTAATCTCCTTTCATTTCCCAAAAATAGTGTTCTTTGCATGTATTTAAGCGTTTTTATTGGTAACATGATCAAAAACACTCAAAATACATGTTTTTGGTAATGTTATTCTGTTTAACCATAAAGAGTGTTTTGCATGCGTTTTAGTGTTTTGGTATATAAGGAGCTCAAAAATACTTAAAGGCAAGTTCTTGGTAAAAATGCGTTTTCCTCCAATGTAATGTGATTGCCACCTTTTTAGTGCTTTATTGCCTATCACGCTCAAAAACACTCAAATGACATTTTTCTGGTAAAGTTTTTTTTTTTTTCCCACAAATCTATTTTCGCATGGAATTTTGATTTTGGTAACTAAGAATATGAAAAGCACTAAAAATATATGCATTTGTTAAGGTTGTTCTGTTTCTCAATTAAGAGTGTTATACATGAGTTTTAGCATTTTTGTATCTAGGAAACCTCTCCATATACACGAGATTTTGCGTTTTTTGCCTTGTGGTTCTTTTGAACTATAAAACACTCATTATACACTTTTCTTGCAATGTCCTTTTGTTTCCCAATATAGAGTGCTTTGCATCAATTTTCGCGTATTTTGTAGGTAACAAGCTGAAAAACACTCAAAATATATCTTTTTAGTAACGTTTTTCAATTTCTTGATATTGGTTGCTTTGCATCCGTTTTAGCATTTTTTCTACATAAAACACTGAGAAGACACGTTTTCAGTAACTTTGTTTTGGATTTCCATATAGAGTGAGTTCCTTATTATTTATCGTTTTACTGCCTAACAATACTAAAAAAACACTCAAAACACAGATTTCTGGTAAGATCGTTTAATTTCCTATTATAGGAGGCTTTGCATGCAGTCCGAAAAAAAAAAGCTGAAATTAACTTTTTTGATAATATTCTTTTATTGCCAGAATTTTGGCATCTCGCTACCTATGAATATGAATAACAAAAAAAAAACTTAAATATTCCTTTTTTTTTTTTTTTTTTATTTTCTAAATAAAGAGTTTTATTTGTGGGTTTTAGCTTTTTGGTACTTAAGGAAATTAAAAAAACACTCATAATACAAGTTTCTCGTAATGTCCTTTTGTTTCCCAAACATAATGTTCTTTGCATGTATTTAAGCGTTTTTATAGATAACATGATGAAAAACATTCAAAATACAATTTTTTGGTAATGTTGTTCTGTTTCTCCATAAAGTTTGTTTTGCATGCGTTTTAGCGGTTTGGTATATAAGGAGCTCAAAAACACTTAAACGCAAGTTTTTGGTATAAATTGGTGTTATTCCAATGTAATATTATTGCCCTGCTTTTTAGTGCTTTATTGCCTATCACGCACAGAAACACTTAAAAAACACTTTTCTGGTAATGTCATTTTTTTCTCACATAAAGGTTGTTTAGCATGCAATTTGGGGTTTTGGTAACTAAGAATGTGAAAAGCACTCAAAATACACACATTTAGTAAGGTTGTTCTGTTCCTCAATTAAGAGTGTTATTCATGAGTTTCAGCATTTTGGTATCTAGGAACCTTCTCCATATACACGAGTTTTTGTGTTTTTTGCCTTTTAGTTCTTTTGAACTATAAAAAAACTTATTATATACTTTTCTTGCAAAGTCCTTTTGTTTTCTAATATAGAAAGCTTTGCATCAATTTTCGCATTTATTGTAGGTAACAAGCTCAAAAACACGCAAAATATACCTTTTTGGTAATGTTTTTCTATTTCTTGATATTGGTTGGTTTGCATCCGTTTTAGTGTTTTTTTTTCTACGTAAAACACATAAAAAACAGGTTTTCAACAATTTAGTTTTGGATTCTCATATAAAGTGAGTTCCTTATTATTTATCGTTTTGGTGCCTAACATGCTGAAAAACACTCAAAAAAACAGATTTCTGTTAAGATCGTTTAATTTCCTCATATAGAAGTCTTTGGATGCACTTTAGGGTTTGGAACATAACAGTCCGAAAAAAGCTAAAACTAACTTTTTTGATAATTTTCTTTTATCATATAATAGTCCTGAATTTTTCCAGAATTTTGGCATCTCGGTACATATGAAGATAAATAACAAAAAAAAAAAATCTTATTTTTTTCATTTTCTTAATTTTTTTTTCTAAATAAAGAGTCTTATTTTTGGGTTTTAGCTTTTTGGTACTTAAGGAAATTAAAAACACCTATAATACACATTTCTCGTAGTGTCCTTTCGTTTCGCAAACATAAGGTTCATTGCATGTATTTGAGCGTTTTTTATAGATTTATAGATAACATGATGAAAAACACTCAAAATATATGTTTTTGGTAATCTTATTTTGTTTCTCCATAAAAGGTGTTTTGCATGCATTTCAGCGTTTTGGTATGTAATGAGCTCAAAACACTTAAAAGCAAGTTCTTGGTAAAGTTGTTTTTATTCCCATGTAATGTGATTGCCCTGCTTTTTAGTGCTTTATTGCCTAACACGCTCAAAAACACTCAAAAGACACTTTTCTGGTAATATCATTTGTTTTCCAACATAAAGCTAGTTTTGCATGGAATTTGGGGTTTTGGTAACTAAGAATGTGAAAAAAACTCAAAACACAGGCATTTAGTAAGGTTGTTCTATTTCTTAATTAAAAGTGTTATTCATGAGTTCCAGCATTTTGTTATGTAAGAAACTTTTCTAATACACACATTTGGTAAGGTATTTCTGTTTCAAAATTAAAAGTCTTATTCATGAGTTTCAACTTTTTGGTATGTCAGAAACTTCTTTATGTACACGAGTTTTTGAGTTTTTTACCTTGTGGTTCTTCTCAAACTATAAAACACTCATACACGTTTCTCGTAATGTCCTTTTCTTTGCCAATATAAAGTGCTTTCCTTCCATTTTTGCATTTTTTGTAGGTAACAAGCTCAAAAACACATCAAAATATATCTTTTTGGTAATGTTATTCTATTTCTTCATATTGGTTGGTTTACATCCGTTTTAGCGGTTTTCTTCGTAAATCACTGAAAGACACGTTTTCAGTAATATTTTTGAAATTGCTGAAAAACACTCAAAAGACAGGTTTCTGGTAAAGTCGTGTAATTTCCCCATATAGGAGGATTTTCCTGCACTTCAAGGTTTGTATATAAGTCCGGAAAAAATCTAATAATATTTTTTATGATGATTTTTTTTTATAAAATTTCCAAGAATTTTGCCAGAAATTTGGCATGTCGGTACCTATGAAGATGAATAACAAACAAAAAAAAATAATTATCTCTATAAAGAGTGTTATTTGTGGGTTTTAGCTTTTTGGTACTTAAGAAACTTAAAAACATTCATAATACACGATTTTCGTAATGTCCTTTTGTTATAAAAACATAGGGTTCTTTACATGTTTAAATACATGTAAAGAACCCTATGTTTTTATATAGGTTACATGATCAAAAACACTCAAAATACATGTTTTTCGTAATGTTTTTCTGTTTCTACATAAAGGGTGTTTTGCATGCGTTTTAGCGATTTGGTATGTAAGGAGTTAAAAAACACTTAAAGGCAAGTTCTTCGTAAAAGTTGGTTTTATTCCCATGTAATGTGATTGTTGTGGTTTTTAGTGCTTTGTTGCATATCAAGCTCAAAAACACTAAAAAGACCCTTTTTTGTAGTCATTTTTTTTTCCCACATGAAGGTAGTTTCGCATGTAATTTGGCATTTTCGTAACTAAGAATGTAAAAAACACTCAAAATACACAATTTGGTAAGGTAGTTCTGTTTATCGATTAAAAGTGTTATTCATGCATTTCATTTTTTTTTCCATGTAAGAAATTTCTCTATATACACGAGTTTTTGCGTTTATTGCCTTGTGGTTATTTTAAAACTATAAAACACTCATTATACACGTTTCTTGTAATGTCCTTTTGTTTCCTAATATAGAGTGCTTTACATCCATTTTTGCTTTTTTTTGTAGGTAACAAGCTCAAAAACACTCGAAATATATCTTTTTGGTAATGTTATTCTATTTCTTCATATAGGTTGGTTTGCATCCGCTTTAACGTTTTTCTACGTAAAACACTGAAAAGACACGTTTTCAGTAATTTTATTTTGGATTCACATATTGACTGACTTCCATATTATTTATCGTTTTGGTGCCTAACATGTTGAAAAACACTGAAAAGACAGGTTTCTGGTAAAGTCGTTTAACTTCCCTATATAGGTGGCTTTGCAAGCACTTTAGGGTTTGGTACATAACAATCCGAAAAAAAAGATATAATTATCTTTTTTGTTAATGTTCTTTTTTCCAAATAAATTCCCTGAATTTTGGCAGAATTTTGGCATATCGGTACCTATAAAGATAAATAACAAAAAAAAGTCATATTTTTTTATTTTTTTATTTTATTTTATTTTTCTAAATAAAGAGTGTTATTTGTGGGTTTTAGCTTTTAGGTACTGAAGGAACTTAAAAAACACTCATAATACACGTTTCTCGTAATGTCCTTTCGTTTCCCAAACATAAGGTTCTTTGCATGTATTTAAGCGTTTTTTATAGATAACATGATCAAAATACTCAAAATACATGGATTTGGTAATATTAGTCGGTTTCTCCATCAAATGTATTTTGCATGCGTTTTAGCGTTTTGGTATGTAAGGAGCTCAAAAAACACTTAATGGCAAGTTCTTGGTAAAATTTGGTTTTATTCCCATGTAATGTGATTGCCCTTCCTTTTAGTGCTTTATTGTGCAACACGTTCAAAAACACTCAAAAGACATGCAAGGCCTCGCGTATGAGGAAATTAAAGACCTTACCAGAAATCTGTCTTTTGAGTGTTTTTCAGCATGTTAGGCATCAAAACGATAAATAATAAGGAAGTCACTATATGTGGGAATCCAAAAGAAAATTACTGAAAACGTGTCTTCTCAGTGTTTTACGTAGAAAAACGCTAAAATTGATGCAAACCAACCAACATTAAGAAGCAGAAAAACATTACCAGAAATGTATATTTTGAGTGTTATTGAGTTTGTTACCTACAAAAAAACGCAAAAATTGATACAAAGCACTCTATATTGGGAAACAAAGGGACATTGCAAGAAAAGTGTATAATGAATGTTTTATAGTTCAAAAAAAAAACACAAGGCAAAAAACGCAAAAACTCGTGTATATGGAGAATTTTCCTAGATACCAAAATGCTGAAACTCATGAATAACACTATTAATTGAGAAACAGAACAACCTTACTAAATGCGTGTCAAAAACACTAAAAGGCAAGTTCTTTTTTTTTTATGTAACAAGCTCAAAAACACACAAAATATACATTTCTGGTAATGTTATTCTATTTTTTCATATTGGTTGGTTTGCATCCGTTTTAGCATTTTTGTACGTAAATCTTTTAAAAGACACGTTTTCAGTAATTTTATTTTGGATTTCCATATAGAGTGACTTTCATATTATCTATCGTTTTGGTGCCTAACATGCGGAAAAACACTCAAAAAAGATAGGTTTCTTTTCTTGTAAAGTCGTAAAATTTTCCCAAATAGGTGGCTATGGATACACTTTATAGAAAGGTACATAACTCCGAAAAAAAGGTAAAATTAACTTTTTCCACATAATTTTTCCACATAATTTCCCTGAATTTTGGCAGAATTTTGGCGTCTTGGTACCTATGAACATCAATAACAAAAAATAAAAATGCTAATATTTTATTTATTTTTCTTCTCTATAAAGAGTGTTATTTGTAGGTTTTAACGTTTTGGTACTTCAAAACATTCATAATACACATTTCTCGTAATGTCCTTTCCATTCCCAAATATAGGGATCTTTGTATGTATTTAAGCTTTTTTATAGGTAATATGATAAAAAACACTCAAAAACACTTGTTTTTGGTAATGTTATTCTGCTTCTGCATAAAGGAGTGTTTTGCATGCGTTTTAGCGATTTGGTATGTAAGGAGCTGAAAAACCCTTCAAGGCAAGTTCTTGGTAAAAGTTAAGTTTATTCCAATGTAATATGATTGCCTTGCTTTTTAGTGCTTTATTGCCTAACACGCTCAAAAAACACTCAAAAGACACTTCGGGTAATGTCATTTTTTACCCACATAAAGCTACTTTCGCATGCTATTTGGGGTTTTGCTAACTAAGAATGTGAAAATAACACTCAAAATACACGCGTTTGGTAATGTTTTTCTGTTTCCCAATTAAGATTGTTATTCATGAGTTTCAGCATTTTGGTATCTAAGAAACTTCTTTATATACACGAATTTTTGCGTTTTTTGCGTTGTGGTTCTTGTGAACCACAAGTTCTTTTACCCGAAAATAATAAGACACTCATTATACACGTTTCTCGTTATGTCCTTTTCTCTCCCAATAAGAAGTGCTTTGCATCCATTTTCGCCTTTTTTGTAGGTAACAAGCTCAAAAACGCTTAAAATATACCTTTTTGGTAATGTTATTCTATTTCTTCATATTGGTTGGTTTGCATCCGTTTTAGCGTTTTTCTACGTAAAACACCGAAAAGACACGTTTTCAGTAACTTTGTTTTCGATTCCCAAAGAATATTGCCAGAAATTTGGCAACTTAGTACCTATGAAGATGAATAACAAAAAAAAAAAAAAAATTTTATATTATTTTTTTTTGTCCATAAAGAGTGTTATTTGTGGGTTTTAGCTTTTTTGGTACTTAAGGAACATAAAAACACTCATAATACACGTTTCTCTTAATGTTCTTTCGTTTCCAAAACCTAAGGTTCTTTGCATGTATTTAAGCGTTTTTATAAATAAAATGATCAAAAACACTCAAAATACATGTTTTTGGTAATGTTACTCTGTTTCTCCATAAAGGGTGTTTTGCATGCGTTTTAGCGTTTTGGTATGTAAGGAGTTAAAAAAACACTTAAAGGCAAGTTCTTCGTAAAAGTTGGTTTTATTCCCGTGTAATGTGATTGTTCTGCTTTTTAGTGCTTTGTTGCATATCACGCTCAAAAACACTCAAAAGACACTTTTCTGGTAATATCATTTTTTTTTCTCACATAAAGCTAGTTTTGCATGTAATTTGGGATTTTCGTAACTAAGATTGTGAAAAACACTAAAAAAACACACATTTGGTAAGGTTGTTCTGTTTCTCAATTAAAAGTGTTATTCATGCATTTCAGCATTTTGGTATGTAAGAAACTTCTCTATATACACGAGTTTTTTGCGTTTTTTGCCTTGTGGTTTGTGTGAAACTATAAAACACTCATTATACACGTTTCTCGTAATGTTCTTTTGTTTTCCAATATAGAGTGCTTTCCATCCATTTTTCTCATTTTTTGTAGGTAACAAACAGAAAAACACTCAAAATATATCTTTTTGGTAATGTTATTCTATTTCTTTATATTGGTTGGTTTGCATCCGTTTTAGCGTTTTTCTTCGTTAATCACTGAAGAGACACGTTTTCAGTAATATTGTTGAAATTGCTGAAAAAAAAAACACTCATAAGACAGGTTTCTGGTAAAGTTGAGTAATTCTCCATATAGGTGGCTTTGCATGCACTTCAGGTTTTGATACATAACTCCGGAAAAATGCTGAAATTATTTTTTTATAATTATCTTTTTTACAAAATTTCCCGGAATTTTTCCAGAATTTTGGTATCTCAGTACCTATGAAGATGAATAACAATTTTTTTTTCTCTCTATAATGTGTTATTTGTGAGTTTTAGCTTTTTGGTACTTAAGGAACTTAAAAACACTCATAATACACGATTTTCGTAATGTCCTTTTCTTATACAAACATAGGGTTCTTTACATGTATTTAAGCGTTTTTATAGGTAACATGATCAAAAACTCAAAATACATATTTTTGGTAATATTATTCTGTTTCTCCATAAAGGGTGTTTTGCATGCGTTTTAGCGTTTTGGTATGTAAGGAGTTAAAAAAACACTTAAAGGCATGTTCTTCGTAAAAGTTGGTTTTATTCCCAAGTGATGTGATTGTTCTGCTTTTTAGTGCTTTGTTGCATATCACGCTCAAAAACACTGAGAAGACATTTTTCTGGTAATGTCATTTTTTTTCCCACATAAAGGTAGTTTCGCATGTAATTTGCCAACTTCGTAACTAAGAATGTGAATAACACTCAAAATACACAATTTAAAAAACTCTCAAAATATACCTTTTTGGTAATGTTATTCTATTTCTTCATTTTGGTTGGTTTCCATGCATTTTAGCATTTTCTACGTAAAACACCTAAAAGACACGTTTTCAGTAATTTTGTTTTGGTTTCCCATATAGATTGACTTTCTTGGGTTTTATCGTGTTGGTTCTTAACATGCTGAAAAACACTCATAAGACAGTTTTCTTGGAAACACGTTTAATTTCCCCATATAGGTGGCTTTGCATGCAATTAATGGGTTTGGTACATAACAGTCCGAAAAAAAAGATAAATTTAACTTTTTTGATAATATTCTTATTTCATATAATTTCCTGAACATTGCCCGAATTTTGGCACCTCGTTACCTGTGAAGATGAATAAGAATGAAAAAAAAATATCGTATTTTTTTCATTTTTTTATATTTTTTTCTCAATAAAGAGTGTAATTTGTGGCTATTAGCTTTTTCGTACTTAAAGAAATTAAAAACACTCATAATACACGTTTCTCGTAATGTTCTTTCATTTCCCAAAAATAGGGTTCTTTGCATGTATTTAAGCGTTTTTATTGGTAACATGATCAAAAACACTGAAAATACATGTTTTTGGTAATGTTATTCTGTTTCATCATGAAGTGTATTTTGCATGCATTTTAGTGTTTTGGTATATAAGGAGCTCAAACACACTTAAAAAGGCAAGTTCTTGTTAAAAATTGGTTTTATTCCAATGTAATGTGATTGCCCTGCTTTTTAGTACTTTATTGATTAACACGCTCAAAAACACTCAAAAGACATTTTTCTGGTAATGTCATTTTTTTTAACACATAAAGCTGGTTTCGCATGTAATTTGGGGTTTTGCTAACTAAGAATGTGAAAAACACTCAAAATACTCACATTTGGTAAAATAGTTCTGTTTCTCAATTAAAATTCTTATTCATCAGTTTCAGCATTTTGCAATGTAAGAAACTTCTTTATATACACGAGTTTTTGCGGTTTTTGCCTTGTGGTTCTTGTGAAACTATAAAACACTCATTATACTCGTTTCTCGTAATGTCCATTTGCTTCCCAATATAGAGTGCTTTCCATCCATTTTCGCGTTTTTTGTAGGTAACAATTTCAAAAACTCAAAATATACCTTTTTGGTAATGTTTTTCTATTTCTTCATTTTGGTTGGTTTGCATCCGTTTTACCGTTTTCTACGTAAAACACCGAAAAGACACGTTTTCGGTAATTTTGTTTTGGATTCCCATATAGATTGACTTTCTTGGGTTTTATCGTGTTGGTTCCTAACATGCTGAAAAACACTCATAAGACACTTTTCTGGCAAAGACGTTTAATTTCCCCATATAGGTGGCTTTGCATGCACTTTAGGGGTTTGGTACATAACAGTCCGAAAAAAAAGCTAAGTTTAAATTTTAGATAATGTTCTTATTTCATATAATTTTCTGAACTTTGCCCGAATTTTGGTATCTCTTTACCTGTGAAGATGAATAAGAATGAAAAAAAATATTGTATTTTTTATTTATTTATTTATTTTTTCTCAATAAAGAGTGTAATTTGTGGCTATTAGCTTTTCGTACTTAATGAACTTAAAAACAATCATAATACACGTTTCTCGTAATGTCCTTTCATTTCCCAAAAATAGGGTTCTTTGCATGTATTTAAGCGTTTTTATTGGTTACATGATCAAAAACACTGAAAATACATGTTTTTGGTAATCTTATTCTGTTTCACCATAAAGTGTATTTTGCATGCGTTTTAGTGTTTGGTATATAAGGAGCTCAAAAACACTTAAAGGCAAGTTCTTATTAAAAATTGGTTTTTATTCCAATGTATTGTGATTGCCCTGCTTTTCAGTGCTTCTTTGCCTAAGACGCTCAAAAACACTCAAAAGACATTTTTCTGGTAATGTCATTTTTTTTCCCACATCAAGCTGGTTTCGCATGCAATTTGGGGTTTTGGTAACTAAGAATGTAAAAAAAGCACTCAAAATACACACATTTAGTAAGATTGTTCTGTTTCTCAATTAAGAGTTTCAGCATTTTGGTATCTACGAAACTTCTTCATATACACTAGCTTTTGCATTTTTTGCCTTATGGTTCTTTTGTACTATAAAACACTCATTATACCCTTTTCATGCAATGTCCTTTTCTTTCCCATTATAGAGTGCTTTGCATTAATTTTCGTGTTTTTTATAGGTAAAAAGCTCAAAAGCACTCAAAATATACCTTTTTGGTAATGTTTTTCTATTTCTTTATATTGGTTTGTTTGCATCCGTGTTAGCGTTTTTCTACGTAAAACACTGAGAAGACACGTTTCTAAGAATTTTGTTTTGAATTCCCATATAGAGTGAGTTCCTTATTATTTATTGTTTTGGTGCCTAACATGCTGAACAACACTCAAAAGAGAGATTTCTGATAAGGTGGTTGAATTTCCTTATATAGGAGGCTTTGCATGCACTTTAGGGTTTGGTATATAAAAAAGCTAAAATTAACTTTTTTGGTAATATTCTTTTATCATATAATTGCACAGAATTTTCCCAGAATTTTGGCATTTTGGTACCTATGAAGATAAAAAAAAAATTAGAAAAAATCCTATTTTTTAATTTTTTATTTATTTATTTATTTTTTCTCAATAAAGAGTGTTATTTGTGGGATTTACCTTTTTGGTACTTAAGATTATTAAAAACACTCATAATACACATTTCTCGTAATGTCCTTTCGTTTCCCAAACATAAGGTTCTTTGCATGTATTTAGGCGTTTTTATAGATAACGAGATCAAAAACACTCAAAATACAAGGTTTTGGTAATGTTATACTGTTTCCCCATAAAGTGTGTTTTGCAAGCGTTTTAGCAGTTTTGTATAAAAGGAGCTCAAAAACACTTAAAGACAAGTTCTTGGTAAAAAATGGTTTTATTCCAATATAATGTGATTGTCCTGCTTTTGAGTACTTTATTACCTATCACGTTGAAAAACATTCAAAAGATACTTTTCTGGTAAAGTCATTTTTTTCCCCACAAAATTATTTTCGCATGTAATTTGGGGTTTTTGGTAACTAAGAGTGTGAAAAGCATTCAAAATACGCGCATTTAGTAAGGTTGTTCTGTTTCTCAATTAAGAGTGTTATTCATGAGTTTCAGCATTTTGGTATCTAAGAAATCTCTCCATATACACGAGTTTTTGCGTTGTTTGCTTTGTGGTTCTTTTGAACTATAAAACTCTTATTATACACTTTTCTTGCAATGTCCTTTTGTTTTCCAATATAGAGTACTTTGTATCAATTTTCGCGTTTTTGTAGGTAAAAAGCTCAAAAACACTCAAAATATACATTTTTGGTAACGTTTTTTCTATTTCTTAATATTGGTTAGTTTGCATCCGTTTTAACGTTTTTCTACGTAAAACACTGAGAAGACACGTTTTTAGTAACTTTGTTTGGATTCCCATATAGAGTGAGATCCTTATTATTTATCATTTTGGTGCCTAACATGCTAAAAAACACACAAAACAAAGATTTCTGGTAAGGTCGTTTAATTTCCTCATATTGGAGGGTTTGCATGCACTTTAGGGTTTGGTACATAACAGTCCGAAAAAAAAAAGCTGAAATTAACTTTTTTTGATAATATTCTTTTATCACATAATTGCCCTGAATTTTTCCAGAATTTTGGCATCTCGGTACCTATCAAGATGAATAACAAAAAAAAAAAAATCCTATTTATTTATTTATTTTTTTATTTTTTTCTAAATAAAGAGTGTTATTTGTGAGTTTTAGGTTTTTGGTACTTAAGGAACTTATAAAAACATTCATAATACACGTTTCTCGTTATGTCCTTTTGTTTCCCAAACATAATGTTCTTTGCATGTACTTAAGCGTTTTTATAGATAACATCATCAAAAACACGCAAAATACATGTTTTTTGTAATGTTATTCTGTTTCTCCATAAAGTGTGTTTCATGCGTTTTAGCGGTTTGGTATATAAAGGGTTAAAAAACACTTAAAGGCAAATTCTTCGTACAAATTGTTTTTTTTCTCATGTAATGTGATCGTTCTGCTTTTTAGTGCTTTGTTGCATATCACGCTCAAAAACAATCAAATGATACTTTTCTAGTAATGTCATTTTTTTCCCAAATGAAGCTAGTTTCGCATGTAATTTGGCATTTTTGTAACTAAGAATGTGAAAAACGAATGCAAACCAACCAATATGAAAAAATAGAATAACATTACCAAAAAGATATATTTTGTTACCTACAAAAAATGCAAAAATGGATGGAAAGCACTCTATATTGGGAAACAAAAGAACATTACGAGAAACGTGTATAATGAGTGTTTTATAGTTTCACACAAACCACAAGGCAAAAAACGCAAAAAACTCGTGTATATAGAGAAGTTTCTTACATACCAAAATGCTGAAATGCATGAGTAACACTTTTAATTGAGAAACAGAACTACCTTACCAAATGTGTGTTTTTTGAGTGTTTTTCACATTTTTAGTTACGAAAATCCCAAATTACATGCGAAACTAGCTTTATGTGAGAAAAAAAATGATATTACCAGAAAAGTGTCTTTTGAGTGTTTTTGAGCGTGATATGCAACAAAGCACTAAAAAGCAGAACAATCACATTACATGGGAATAAAACCAACTTTTACGAAGAACTTGCCTTTAAGTGTTTTTTTAACTCCTTACATACCAAAACGCTAAAACGCATGCAAAACACCCTTTATGGAGAAACAGAGTAACATTACCAAAAACATGTATTTTGAGTGTTTTTGATCATTTTATTTATAAAAACGCTTAAATACATACAAAGAACCTTAGGTTTGGGAAACGAAAGTACATTAAGAGAAACGTGTATTATGAGTGTTTTTATGTTCCTTAAGTACCAAAAAAGCTAAAACCCACAAATAACACTCTTTATAGAGAAAAAAAAATAATATAAAATTTTTTATTTTTTTTTGTTATTCATCTTCATAGGTACTAAGTTGCCAAAATTCTGGCAATATTCTTTGGGAATCGAAAACAAAATTACTGAAAACGTGTCTTTTCGGTGTTTTACGTAGAAAAACGCTAAAACGGATGCAAACCAACCAATATAAAGAAATAGAATAACATTACCAAAAAGGTATATTTCAAGTGTTTTTGAGCTTGTTACCTACAAAAAACACGAAAATGGATGCAAAGCACTCCTTATTGGGAGAGAAAAGGACATAACGAGAAACGTGTATAATGAGTGTCTTATTATTTTCGGGCAAAAGAACTTGTGGTTCACAAGAACCAGAACGCAAAAAACGCAAAAATTCGTGTATATAAAGAAGTTTCTTAGTTACCAAAATGCTGAAACTCATGAATAACAATCTTAATTGGGATACAGAACAACATTACCAAATGCGTGTATTTTGAGTGTTTTTTCACATTCTTGGTTAGCAAAACCCCAAATAGCATGCGAAAGTAGCTTTATGTGGGAAAAAAAATGACATTACCCGAAGTGTCTTTTGAGTGTTTTTTGAGCGTGTTAGGCAATAAAGCACTAAAAAGCAAGGCAATCATATTACATTGGAATAAAACCAACTTTTACCAAGAACTTGCCTTGAAGTGTTTTTCAGCTCCTTACATACCAAATCGTTAAAACGCATGCAAAACAGTCCTTTATGCAAAGGAGAATAACATTACCAAAAACAAGTGTTTTTGAGTGTTTTTTATCATATTACCTATAAAAACGCTTAAATACATACAAAGATCCCTATATTTGGGAAAAGAAAGGACATTACGAGAAATGTGTATTATGAATGTTTTGAAGTTCTTTAAGCACCAAAACGTTAAAACCTACAAATAACACTCTTTATAGAGAAAAAAATAAATAAAATATTAGCATTTTTATTTTTTGTTATTGATGTTCATAGGTACCAAGACGCCAAAATTCTGCCAAAATTCAGGGAAATTATGTGGAAAAATTATGTGGGAAAAGTGAATTTTATCTTTTTTTTCGGAGTTATGTACCAAACTATAAAGTGTATCCATAGCCACCTATTTGAGAAAATTTAACGACTTTACAAGAAAAGAAGCCTATCTTTTTTGAGTATTTTTCCGCAAGTTAGGCACCAAAACGATAGATAATATCAAAGTCACTCTATATGGAAATCCAAAATAAAATTACTGAAAACGTGTCTTTTAAAAGATTTACGTACAAAAATGCTAAAACGGATGCAAACCAACCAATATGAAAAAATAGAATAACATTACCAGAAATGTATATTTTGTGTGTTTTTGAGCTTGTTACATAAAAAAATGAACTTGCCTTTTAGTGTTTTTGACACGCATTTAGTAAGGTTGTTCTGTTTCTCAATTAATAATGTTATTCATGAGTTTCAGCATTTTGGTATCTAGGAAAATTCTCCATATACACGAGTTTTTGCGTTTTTTGCCTTGTGTTTTTTTTGAACTATAAAACATTCATTATACACTTTTCTTGCAATGCCCCTTTGTTTCCCAATATAGAGTGCTTTGTATCAATTTTTGCGTTTTTTTGTAGGTAACAAGCTCAAAAACACTCAAAATATACATTTCTGGTAATGTTTTTCTGCTTCTTAATATTGGTTGGTTTGCATCAGTTTTAGCGTTTTTCTACGTAAAACACTGAGAAGACACGTTTTCAGTAATTTTCTTTTGGATTCCCACATATAGTGATTTTCTTATTATTTATCGTTTTGATGCCTAACATGCTGAAAAACACTGAAAAGACAGATATCTGGTAAGGTCTTTAATTTCCTCATATGCGAGGCCTTGCATGTCTTTTGAGTGTTTTTGAACGTGTTGCGCAATAAAGCACTAAAAGGAAGGGCAATTACATTACATGGGAATAAAACTAAATTTTACCAAGAACTTGCCATTATGTGTTTTTTTGAGCTCCTTACATACCAAAACGCTAAAACGCATGCAAAATACATTTGGATGGAGAAACCGAATAATATTACCAAATCCATGTATTTTGAGTGTTTTTGATCATGTTATCTATAAAAACGCTTAAATACATGCAAAGAACCTTATGTTTGGGAAACGAAAGGACATTACGAGAAACGTGTATTATGAGTGTTTTTTAAGTTCCTTCAGTACCTAAAAGCTAAAACCCACAAATAACACTCTTTATTTAGAAAAAAAAATAATAAACAAAAAATAAAAAAATATGATTTTTTTTTTGTTATTTATCTTTATAGGTACCGATATGCCAAAATTCTGCCAAAATTCAGGGAATTTATTTGGAAAAAAGAACATTAGCAAAAAAGTTAATTATATCTTTTTTTTCGGATTGTTATGTACCAAACCCTAAAGTGCTTGCAAAGCCACCTATATAGGGAAGTTAAACGACTTTACCAGAAACCTGTCTTTTCAGTGTTTTTCAGCATGTTAGGCAACAAAACGATAAATAATATGGAAGTCAGTAAATATGTGAATCCAAAAGAAAATTACTGAAAACGTGTCTTTTCAGTGTTTTACGTAGAAAAACGTTAAAGCGGATGCAAACCAACCTATATGAAAAAATAGAATAACATTACCAAAAAGATATATTTCGAGTGTTTTTGAGCTTGTTACCTACAAAAAAAGCAAAAATGGATGTAAAGCACTCTATATTAGGAAAGAAAAGGACATTACGAGAAACGTGTATAATGAATGTTTTATAGTTTTAAAAGAACCACAAGGCAATAACCGCAAAAACTCGTGTATATAGAGAAATTTCTTACATAGAAAAAAAAAAGATGAAATGCATGAATAACACTTTTAATCGATAATCAGAACTACCTTACCAAATTGTGTATTTTGAGTGTTTTTTACATTCTTAGTTACGCCAAATTACATGCGAAACTACCTTCATGTGGGAAAAAAAATGACTACCAAAAAATTGTCTTTTTAGTGTTTTTGAGCGTGATATGCAACAAAGCACTAAAAAGCACAACAATCACATTACATGGGAATAAAACCAACTTTTACGAAGAACTTGCCTTTAAGTGTTTTTTAACTCCTTACATACCAAATCGCTAGAACGCATGCAAAACACCCTTTACGGAGAAACAGAATAACATTACGAAAAGCATGTATTTTGAGTGTTTTTGATCATGTAACCTATAAAAACGCTTAAATACATGTAAAGAACCCTATGTTTTTATAACAAAAGGACATTACGAAAATCGTGTATTATGAGTGTTTTTAAGTTCCTTAAGTACCAAAAAGCTAAAACCCACAAATAACACTCTTTATAGAGAGAATTTTTTTTTTTTTTTTTTGTTATTCATCTTCATATGTACCGACATGCCAAAATTCTGGCAAAATTCATGGAAATTTTATAAAAAAAAATCATCATAAAAAATAATATTAGATTTTTTCCGGACTTATATACAAACCTTGAAGTGCAGGAAAATCCTCCTATATGGGGAAATTACACGACTTTACCAGAAACCTGTCTTTTGAGTGTTTTTCAGCAATTTCAACAATATTACTGAAAACGTGTCTTTCAGTGATTTACGAAGAAAAACGCAAAAACGGATGTAAACCAACCAATATGAAGAAAAGATATATTTTGATGTGTTTTTGAGCTTCTTACCTACAAAAAATGCAAAAATGGAAGGAAAGCACTTTATATTGGCAAAGAAAAGGACATTACGAGAAACGTGTATGAGTGTTTTATAGTTTGAGAAGAACCACAAGGTAAAAAACTCAAAAACTCGTGTACATAAAGAAGTTTTTGACATACCAAAAAGTTGAAACTCATCAATGAGACCCTTAATTTTGAAACAGAAATACTTTACCAAATGTGTGTATTAGAAAAGTTTCTTACATACCAAAATGCTGAAAATCATGAATAACACTTTTAATTAAGAAATAAAACAACCTTACTAAATGCCTGTGTTTTGAGTTTTTTTCACATTCTTAGTTACCAAAACCCCAAATTCCATGCAAAACTAGCTTTATGTGGGAAAACAAATGATATTACCAAAAAAGTGTCTTTTGAGTCTTTTTGAGCGTGTTAGGCAATAAAGCACTAAAAAGCAGGGCAATCACATTACAAGGGAATAAAAACAACTTTTACCAAGAACTTGCCTTTAAGTGTTTTTGAGCTCATTACATACCAAAACGCTAAAATGCATGCAAAACACCTTTTATGGAGAAACAAAATAAGATTACCAAAAACATATATTTTGAGTGTTTTTGATCATGTAATCTATAAAAACGCTCAAATACATGAAAAGAACCTTATGTTTGCGAAACGAAAGGACACTACGAGAAATGTGTATTATAGGTGTTTTTAATTTCCTTAAGTACCAAAAAGCTAAAACCCACAAATAAGACTCTTTATTTAGAAAAAAAGTAAGAAAATAAAAAAAATAGGATTTTTTTTTATTCATCTTGATATGTACCGATATGCCAAAATTCTGGGAGAATTCAGGACTATTATATGATAAAAGAAAATTATCAAAAAAGTTAGTTTTAGTTTTTTTCGGACTGTTATGTACCAAACCCTAAAGTGCATCCAAAGACTCCTATATGAGGAAATTAAACGATCTTAACAGAAATCTGTTTTTTGAGTGTTTTTCAGCATGTTAGGCACCAAAACGATAAATAATAAGGAACTGAAAATGCTGAAACTCATGAATAACACTCTTAATTGAGAAACAGAACAACCTTACTAAATGCGTGTATTGTGAGTGCTTTTCACATTCTTAGTTACCCAAACCCCAAATTCATTGCGAAACTAGCTTTATGTGGTAAAAAAAATGGCATTTTCAGAAAAGTGTCTATTGAGTGTTTTTAAGCGTGATAGGCAGTAAAGCACTAAAAAGAAGGGTAATCACATTACATGGGAATAAAATCAATGTTTACCAAGAACTTCACTTTAAGTGTTTTTGAGCTTCTTATATACCAAAACACTAAAACGCATGCAAAACAAACTTTATAGAGAAAAAGAATAACATTACCAAATATATGTATTTTGAGTGTTTTTGATCATTTTACCAATAAAACGCTTAAATACATGCTAAGAACCTTATTTGTGGGAAACGAAAGGACATTACGAGAAACGTGTATTATGAGTGTTTTTGAAATTCATTAAGAACCAAAAAGCTAAAAGCCACAAATAACTCTCTATTGAGAAAAAACAAATTATTAAATAAAAATATACGATATTTTTTTTTCTTTCTTATTCATATTCACAGGTACCGAGATGCCAAAATTCGGGCAAAATTCATGATATTTTGTGAAATAAGAACATTATTAAAAAGTTAATTTTAGCTTTTTTTTCCTCGACTCTTATGTCGCAAACCCTATAGTGCATGCAAAATTAATCAAACGTCTTTGCCAGAAAACTGTCTTATGAGTGTTTTTTAGCATGTTAGGCACCAAAACGATATATATCATGGAAGTCACTTTATATGGGAATATATAACAAAATTACTGAAAATGTGTCTTTTCGGTGTTTTACGTAGAAAAACGCTAAATCGGATGCAAACCAACCAATATGAAAAAAAAATAGAATAACATTACCAAAAAGGTATATTTTGAGTGTTTTTTAGCTTGTTACTTACAAAAGAGGTGAAAATGGATGCAAACCACTCCCTATTGGGAAACAAAAGAACATTACGAGAAACGTGTATAATGAGTGTCTTATTATTTTCGAGCAAAAGAACTTGTGGTTCACAAGAATCACAAGGCAAAAAACGCAAAAACTTGTGTATATAAAGAAGTTTCTTAGATACCAAAATGCTCAAACTTATTAATAACAATATTTATTGAGAAAAAGAAAAACCTTACCAAAAGCGTGTATTTTCAGTGTTTTTCACATTCTTAGCAAAATCCCAAATACCATGCGAAACTAGCTTTAAGTTGTAAGAAAAATGATATTACCAGAAGTGTCTTTTGAGTGTTTTTGAGCGTGTTAGGCAATAAAGCACTAAAAAGCAGGGCAATCACATTACATGGGAATAAAACCAACTTTGACCAAGAACTTGACATTATGTGTTTTTGAGCTCCTTACATACCAAAACGCTAAAACGCATGCAAAACACTCCTTTATGGAGAAGCAGAAAAACATTACAGAAAACATGTGTTCTAAGTGTTTTTGATCATGTTACCTATAAAAACACTTAAATACATGCAAAGAAACCTATCTTTCGGAAACGAAAGGACATTACGAGAAACGTGTATTATGACTGTTTTTAAGTTCCTTAAGCACCAAAACGTTAAAACCCACAAATAACACTCTTTAAAGAAAAAAATAAATAAATAAATAAAAAATTGCATTTTTTTTTGTATTGATTTGCATAAGTACCGAGATGCCAAAATTCTGCAAAAATTCAGGGAATTTATGTGGAAAAAAGAACATTATCAAAAAAGTTAATTATAGCTTTTTTTCGAATTGTTATTTACCAAACCCTAAAGTACATGCAAAGCCACCTATATGAGAAAATTAAACGAGTTTACCAGAAACCTGTTTTTTCAGTGTTTTTCAGCATGTTAGGCACTAAACCGATAAATAATATGGAAGTCAGTCAATATGTGAATCCAAAACAAAATTACTGAAAACGTGTCTTTTCAGTGTTTCACGTAGAAAAAACGCTAAAAGGGATACAAAGCAACAAATATGAAGAAATAGAATAACATTACCAAAAAGTGTTTTTGAGCCTTTTACCTACGAAAAACGCGAAAATGGATGTAAAAGCACTCTATATTGGGAAGCAAAAGGACATTTAGAGAAACGTGTATAATTATTGTTTTATAGTTTCACAAGAACCACAAGACAAAAAACGCAAAAACTCGTGTATATAGAGAAGTTTCTTACATACCAAAATGCTAAAACTCATGAATAACACTTCTAATTGAGAAACAGATCTACCTTACCAAATGTGTGTATTTTGAGAGTTTTTCACATTCTTAGTTACGAAAATCCCAAATTACATGCGTTACTAGCTTTATGTGGGAAAAAAATGACATTATCAGAAAAATGTCTTTTGAGTGTTTTTGAGCGTGATATGCAACAATGCACTAAAAAAACAGAATAATCACATTATATAGGAATAAAACTAACTTTTACGAAGAAATTGCCTTTAAGAGTATCTCCTTACATACCAAAACGCTAAAACGCATGCAAAACACCCTTTATGGAGAAACAGAATAACATTACCAAAAACATGTATTTTGAATGTTTTTTTATCATTTTACCCATAAAAACGCTTAAATACATGCAAAGAACACTATGTCTGTGAAACAAAAGGACATATAAAAAAAAATTTTTAGCTTTTTTCCGGAATTATGTACCAAACCCAGAAGTGCATGCAAAGCCACCTATATGGGGAAATTACAAGACTTTACCAGAAATCTGTCTTTTGAGTGTTTTTCAGCAATTTCAACTATATTACTAAAAAAAGTGTCTTTTCAGTGATTTACGAAGAAAAACGCTAAAACAGATGCAAACCAACCAATATGAAGATATAGAATAACATAACCAAAAAGATATATTTTGAGCGTTTTTCAGCTTTTTACCTAGAAAAAATGCGAAAATGGATGGAAAGCACTCTATATTGGGAAACAAAAGATCATTACGAGAAACGTGTATAATGAGTGTTTTATATAGTGTGTATATAGAGAAGTTTTTTTACATACTAAAATGCTGAAATGCATGAATAACACTTTTAATTGAGAAACAGAACTACCTTACCAAATGTGTGTATTTTGAGTGTTTTTCACATTCTTAGTTACGAAAATCCCAAATTACATGCGAAACTAGCTTTATGTGGGGAAAAAAAATATTACCAGAAAAGTGTCTTGATTTTTTTTGAGCGTGATATGCAACAAAGCACTAAAAAGCAGAACAATCACATTACATGGGAATAAAACCAACTTTTACGAAGAACTTGCCTTTAAGTGTTTTTTTTTAACTCCTTACATACCAAAACGCTAAAACGCATGCAAAAACACCTTTTTATGGAGAAACAGAGTAACATTACCAAAAACATGTATTTTGACTGTTTTGGATCATGTTATTTATAAAAAACGCTTAAATTCATTCAAAGAACCTTATGTTGGGAATCGAAAGGACATTACGAGAAACGTGTATTATGAGTGTTTTTAAGTTCCTTAAGTACCAAAAAAGCTAAAACCCACAAATAAAACTCTTTATAGAGAAAAAAATAAATAAAATAATTTTTTTTTTGTTATTCATCTTAATAGGTACTAAGATGCCAAAAATCTGGCAAAATTCTTTGGGAATCGAAAACAAAATTACTGAAAACGTGTTTTTTCGGTGTTTTACGTAGAAAAACGGTAAATCGGACGGAAACCAACCAATATGAAGAAATAGAATAACATTACCAAAAAGGTATATTTTCAGTGTTTTTGAGCTTGTTACCTAGAAAAAACGCGAAAATGAATGGAAAGCACTCCCTATTGGGAAAGAAAAGGTTATTACGAGAAACATCTATAATGAGTGTCTTATTATTTTCGGGTAAAAGAACTTGTGGTTCACAAGAACCACAAGGCAAAAAACGCAAAAAGTCGTGTATATAAAGATACCAAAATGCTGAAACTTATGAATAACAATCTTAATTGAGAAACAGAACAACATTACCAAATGCGTGTATTTTTAGTGTTTTTTTCACATTGTTAGCAAAACTTCAAATAGCATGCGAAACTAGCTTTATGTGGGAAAAAAATGACATTACCAGAAGTGTTTTTTGAGTGTTTTTGAGCCTGTTGCGCAATAAAGCACTAAAAAGCAGGGCAATTATATTACATTGGAATAAAACCAACTTTTACCAATAACTTGCCTTGAAGTGTTTTTCAGCTCCTTATATACCATATCGCTAAAAAACGCATGCAAAACACTCCTTTATTGAGAAGCAGAATAACATTACCAAAAACAAGTGTTTTGAGTGTTTTTTAACATGTTACCTATAAAAACGCTTAAATACATGCAAAGATCGCTATATTTGGAGAACGAAAGGATATTACGAGAAACGTGTATTATGGATCTTTTTTAAGTTACTTCAGTACCTAAAAGCTAAAACCCACAAATAACACTTTATTTAAAAAAAATAATAAACAAAAAAAAATGTTTTTTTTTTATTATTCATCCTTATAGGTACCGAGATGCCAAAATTCTGCCAAAATTCAGGGAATTTATGTCGAAAAAAGAGCATTACCAAAAAAGTTAATTATAGCTTTTTTTTCGGATTGTTATGTACCAAACCCTAAAGTGCATGCAAAGACACCTATATAGGGAAGTTAAACGATTTTAACAGAAACCTGTCTTTTCAGTGTTTTTCATCATGTTATCCACCAAAACGATAAATAATATGGAAGTCAGTCAATATGTGAAACCAAAACAAAATTACTGAAAACGAGTCTTTTCAGTGTTTTACGTAGAAAAACACTAAAGCGGATGCAAACCAACCTATATGATGAAATAGAATAACATTACCAAAAATATATATTTTGAGTGTTTTTGAGCTTGTTACCAACAAAAAATGCAAAAATGGATGTAAAGTACTCTATATTAGGAAACAAAAGGACATTACGAGAAACGTGTATAATGAGTGTTTTATAGTTTTAAAAGAACCACAAGGCAATAAACGCAAAAACTCGTGTATATAGAGAAATTTCTTACATACCGAAATGATGAAATGCATGAATAACACTTTTAATCGATAAACAGAACTACCTTACCAAATTGTGTATTATGAGCGTTTTTTACATTCTTTGTTACGAAAATACCAAATTACATGCGAAACTACCTTCATGTGGGAAAAAAAAATGACTACCAAAAAAGTGTCTTTTTAGTGTTTTTGAGCGTGATATGCAACAAAACACTAAAAAGCAGAACAATCACATTACATGGGAATAAAACCAACTTTTACGAAGAACTTGCCTTTAAGTGTTTTTTAACTCCTTACATACCAAATCGCTAAAACGCATGCAAAACACCCTTTATGGAGAAACAGAATAATTTTACCAAAAAACATGTATTTTGAGTGTTTTTGATCATGTAACCTATAAAAACGCTTAAATACATGTAAAGAACCCTATGTTTGTATAACAAAAGGACATTACGAAAATCGTGTATTATGAGTGTTTTTTAAGTTACTCAAGTACCAAAAAGCTAAAACCCACAAATAACACTCTTTATAGAGAGAATTTTTTTTATTTTGTTATTCATCTTCATAGGTACCGAGATGCCAAAATTCTGGCAAAATTAATGGAAATAAAAAAAAAACATAAAAAAAAATAATTTTAGCTTTTTCCGGAGTTATGTACAAACCATGAAGTGTATGCAAATCCACCTAAATGGGGAAATTACACGACTTCACCAGAAACCTGTCTTTTGAGTGTTTTTCAGCAATTTCAACAATATTACTGAAAACGTGTCTTTTCAGTGATTTACGTAGAAAAACGCTAAAACGGATGTAAACCAACCAATATGAAGAAATAGAATAACATTACCAAAAAGATATATTTTAATGTGTTTTTGAGCTTGTTACCTACAAAAAATGCAAAAATGGATGGAAAGCACTTTATATTGGCAAAAAAAAAACATTACGAGAAACGTGTATGAGTGTTTTATAGTTTGGCAAGAACCACAAGGTAAAAAGCTGAAAAACTCGTGTATATAAAGAAGTTTCTTACATACCAAAAAGTTGAAACTCATGAATAACACTTTTAATTTTGAAACAGAAATACCTTACCAAATGTGTGTTTTAGAAAAGTTTCTTACATAACAAAATGCTGGAACTCATGAATAACACTTTTAATTAAAAAATAGAACAACCTTACTAAATGCCTGTTTTGAGTTTTTTACACATTCTTAGTTACCAAAACCCCAAATTCTATGCAAATCTAGCTTTATTTGGGAAAAAAAATGATATTCTCAGAAAAGTGTCTTTTCAGTGTTTTTGAGCGTGTTAGGCAATAAAGCACTAAAAAGCAGGGTAATCACATTACATGGGAATAAAAACAACTTTTACCAAGAACTTCCCTTTAAGTGTTTTTGAGCTCATTACATTCCTTAAGTTCCAAAAATTTAAAACCCACAATTAACACTCTTTATTTAGAAAAAAAAAAAAAAAAGAAAATAAAAAAATATGATTTTTTTTTTTTTTGTTATTCATCTTCATAGGTACCGAGATGCCAATATTCTGGAAAAATTCAGGGTAATTCAGGGTAAAAGAAAATTATCAAAAAAGTTAATTTTAGTTTTTTTTTGGACTGTTATATACCAAACCCTAAAGTGCATCCAAAGACTCCTATATGAGAAAATTAAACGACCTTACCAGAAATCTGTTTTTTTTAGTGTTTATCAGCATGTTAGGCACCAAAACGATAAATAATAAGGAACTCACTCTATATGAGAATCCAAAACAAATTTGCTGAAAACGTGTTTTTTTCAGTGTTTTACGTAGAAAAACGCTAAAACGGATGCAAAACAACCAATATCAAGAAATAGAAAAACATTACCAAAAAGGTATATTTAACGTGTATTTGAGCTTGTTACCTACAAAGAACGGGAAAATTGATGCAAAGCACTCTATATTAGAAAACAAAAAGGACTTTGCAAGAAAAGTGTATAATGAGTTTTTTATAGTTCAAACGAACCAAAAGGCAAAAAACACAAAAACTCGTGTATATGGAGGTTCCTAGATACCAAAATGCTGAAACTTATGAATAACACTCTTAATTGACAAACAGAACAAAGTTACTAAATGCATGCATTTTGATTGCTTTTCACATTCTTAGTTACCAAAACCCCAAATTGCATGCAAAACTACCTTTATGTGAGAAAAAAATGATATTACCAGTAAAGTGTCTTTTAAGTGTTTTTGAGCGTGATAGGCAATAAAGCACTAAAAAGCAGGGTAATCATATTACATTGGAATAACACCAATTTATACCAAAACCTTGCCTTTAAGTGTTTTTGAGCTCCTTATATAACAAACCGCTAAAACGCATGCAAAACAAACTTTATGGAGAAACAGAATAACATTACCAAAAACATGTATTTTGAGTGTTTGTGATCATGTTATTTATAAAAACGCTTAAATACATGCAAAGAACATTATGTTTTTTGAGTGTTTTGTAAAGCGTGTTAGGCAATAAAGCACTAAAAAGCAGGGTAATAACATTACATGGGAATAAAAACAACTTTTACCGAGAACTTGTCTTTAAGTGTTTTTGAGCTCATTACATACCAAAACACAAAAAACGCATGCAAAACACCTTTTATGGAGAAACAGAATAAAATTACCAAAAACATATATTTTAAGAGTTTAGATCATGTTATCTATAAAAATGCTTTTAAATACATACAGAGAACCTTATGTTTGCGAAACGAAAGGACATTACGAGAAATGTGTATTATAAGTGTTTTTAAGTTCCTTAAGTACCAAAAAGTTAAAACCCACAAATAACACTTTTTATTAAAAAAAAAAAAAAAATGTAAGAAAATAAAAAAATAGGAATTTTTCTTTTTTGTTATTCATCTCCATTAGGTACCGAGATTCCAAACTTCTGGGAAAATCCAGGGCTATTATATGATAAAAGAAAATTTTAAAAAAAGTTAATTTTAGCTTTTTTTTCGGACTGTTATATACCAAACTCTAAAGTGCATCCAAAGACTCCTATATGACGAAATTAAACGACCTTACCAGAAATCTGTTTTTTGAGCGTTTTTCAGCATGTTAGGCACCAAAACGATAAATAATAAGGAACTCACTCTATATGGGAATCCAAAACAAAATTGCTGAAAATGTGTCTTTTCAGTGTTTTACGTAGAAAAACGCTGAAACAGATGCAAACCAACCAAAATCAAGAAATAGAAAAACATTACCAAAAAAGTATATTTTGAGTGTTTTTGAGCTTGTTACCTACAAAAAAAAACGGGAAAATTGATGCAAACCACTCTATATAAGAAAAGAGAAGGACTTTGCAAGAAAAGTGTATAATGAGTTTTTTATAGTTCAAACGAACCAAAAGGCAAAAAACAAAAAACTCGTGTATATGGAGAATGTTCCTAGATACCAAAATGCTGAAACTCATGAATAACACTCTTAATTGAGAAACAGAACAACCTTAATAAATACGTGTATTTTGAGTGCTTTTCACATTCTAAGTTATAAAAACCACAATTTGCATGGAAAAATAGATTTGTGGGAAAAAAATGACTTTACCAGAAAAGTGTCTTTTAAGTGTTTTTGAGCATGATAGGCAATAAAGCACTAATAAGGAGGGCAATCACATTACATTAGAGGAAAACGAATTTTTACCAAGAACTTGCCTTTAAGTGTTTTTGAGCTCCTTATATACCAAAACACTAAAACGCCTGCAAAACACTCTTTATGGTGAAACAGAATAATATTACCAAAAACATATATTTTGAGTGTATTTGATTATGTTAGCAATGAAAACGTTTAAATAAATGCAAAGAACACTATTTTTGGGAAACGAAAGGAGATTACAAGAAACGTGTATCATGTGTGTTTTTAAGCTCATTAATTACGAAAAAGCTAAAAGCCACAAATAACACTCTTTATTGAGAAACAATAAATAAATGAAAAAAATACGATATTTTTTTTTCTTTCTTATTCATCTTCACAGGTACCGAGATGCCAAAATTCGGCCAAATTCAGGAAATTATGTGAAATAACATTACAAAAAAGTTAAATTTAGCTTTTTTTTTTGACTATTATGTACCAAACCCCTAAAAAGCATGCAAAGCCACCTATATGGGGAAATTAAACGTTTTTGCCAGAAAACGGTCTTATGAGTGTTTTTCAGCATCTTAGGAACCAACCCGATCAATAACATGGAAGTCAATCTATATGGGAATCCAAAACAATATTACTAAAAACGTGTCTTTTCGGTGTTTTACGTTGAAAAACGCTAAAACGGATGCAAATCAACCAATATGAAGGAATAAAATAACATTACCAAAAAGGTATATTTTGAGTGTTTTTGAAATTGTTACCTACAAAAAACGCGAAAATAGATGGAAAGCTCTCTATATTGGGAAGCAAAAGGACATTACGACAAACGTGTATAATGTGTGTTTTATAGTTTCACAAGAACTACAAGGCAAAAAAACGCAAAAACTCGTGTATATAGAGAAGTTTCTTACATTCCAAAATGCTGAAACTCTGGGACAACACTTTTAATTGAGAAACAAAACAATCTTACTAAATGCGTGTATTTTGAGTGCTTTTCACGTTCTTAGTTACCAAAACCCCAAATTCCATGCGAAACCAGCTTTATGTGGGAAAAAAATGACATTGCCAGAAAAATGTCTTTTGAGTGGTTTTGAGCGTGTTAGGCAATAAGGCACTAAAAAGCAGTGCAATCACATTACATTGAAATAAAACCAATTTTTAACAAGAACTTGCTTTCAAGTGTATTTGAGCTTCTTATATACCAAAACACTAAAATGCATGCAAAATACACTTTATGGTGAAACAGAATAACATTACCAAAAACATGTATTTTGAGTGTTTTTGATCATGTTTCCAATAAAAACGCTTAAATACATGCAAAGAACCCTATTTTTGGGAAACGAAAGGACATTACGAGAAACGTGTATTATGAGTGTTTTTAAGTTCATTAAGTACGAAAAAGCTAAAAGCCACAAATTACACTCTTTATTGAGAAAAAAAAAAAAAAACAATACGATATTTTTTTTTCATTCTTATTCATCTTCACAGGTAAGGAGGTGTCAAACTTCGGGCAAAGTTCAGGAAATTATATAAAATAAGAACATTATCAAAAAAGTTACAATTAGCTTTTTTTTTGGACTGTTATGTACCAAACCCCTAAATTGCATGCAAAGCCACCTATATGGGGAAATTAAACGTCTTTGCCAGGAAACTGTCTTATGAGGGTTTTTCAGCATGTTAGGAACCAACACGATAAAACCCAAGGAAGTCAATCTATATAGGAATCAAAAACAAAATTACTGAAAACGTGTCTTTTTGGTGTATAACGTAGAAAACGCTAAAACGGATGCAAATTAACAAAAATGAAGAAATACAATAACATTACCAAAAAGGTATATTTTCAGTGTTTTTGAAATTGTTACCTACAAAAAACACGAAAATGGATGGAAAGCACTCTATATTGGGACACAAAAGGCACCAAAAAGCATGTTAGGCACCAAAACGATAAATAATATGAAAGTCACTCTATATGGAAATCCAAAACAAAATTACTAGAAACGTGTCTTTTACAAGATTTACGTAGAAAAACGCTAAAACGGATGCAAACCAACCAATATGAAGAAATAGAATAACATTACCAAAAAATATATTTTTTGTTTTATTGAGCTAGTTATATAAAAAAACGTGAAAATATATGCAAAGCACTCTATATAAGGAAAAAAAAAACATAACGAGAAACGTGTATAATGAGTGTTTTATAGTTTCACCAGAATCACAAGGCAAAAAACGCAAAAACTCGACTATATGGAGAAGTTTCTTAGATACCAAAATACTGAAACTCATGAATAACACTCTTAATCAAGAAATAGAAGAACCTTACTAAATGCGTGTATTTTGAGTGTTTTTTTACATTCTTAGTTACCAAAACCCCAAATTCCATGCGAAACTAGCTTTATGTGGGAAAAAAATGACATTACCAGAAAAGTGTCTGAGTGTTTTTGAACAAGTTAGGCAGTAAAGCACTAAAAAGCAGGGCAATCACATTACATGGGAATAAAACCAACTTTTACGAAGAACTTGCCTTTTAGTGTTTTGACACGCATTTAGTAAGGTTCCTCTGTTTCCCAATTAAGAGTGTTATTCATGAGTTTCAGCATATACACGAGTTTTTGCGTTTTTTGCCTTGTGGTTTTTTTGAACTATAAATTATTTATTATACACTTTTCTCGCAATGTCTCTTTGTTTCCCAATATATAGTGCTTTGTATCCATTTTCCCGTTTTTTTGTAGGTAACAAGCTCAAAAACACTCAAAATATACATTTTTGGTAATGTTTTTCTGCTTCTTGATATTGGTTGGTTTGTATCAGTTTTAGCGTTTTTCTACGTAAAACACTGAAAAAGACACGTTTTCACTAATTTTCTTTTGGATTCCCACATAGAGTTTATAGTTTTGGTGTCTAACATTCTGAAAAAAACACTCAAGAGACAGATTTCTGGTAAGGTCTTTAATTTCCTCATATGGGACGCTTTGCATGTCTTTTTAGTGTTTTTGGACATGTTACGGAATAAACCATTAAAAGCCTGGGCAATCACATTACATGGGAATAAAATCAATGTTTACCAAGAACTTGACTTTAAGTGTTTTTGAGCTCCTTATATACCAAAACACTAAAACGCATGCAAAACAAACTTTATGGAGAAAAAGAATAACATTACCAAAAACATGTATTTTGAGTGTTTTTGATCATGTTATCTATAAAAACGCTTAAATACATGCTAAGAACCCTATTTGTGGGAAACGAAAGGACATTACGAGAAACGTGTATTATGAGTGTTTTTGAAATTCATTAAGAACCAAAAAGCTAAAAGCCACAAATAACTCTCTATTGAGAAAAAAAAAAATTATTAAATAAAAATATACGATATTTTTTTTCTTTCTTATTCATATTCACAGGTACCGAGATGCCAAAATTCGGGCAAAATTCATGATGCATGCAAAATTAATCAAACGTCTTTGCCAGAAAACTGTCTTATGAGTGTTTTTTAGCATGTTAGGCACCAAAACGATATATATCATGGAAGTCACTTTATATGGGAATATATAACAAAATTACTGAAAATGTGTCTTTTCGGTGTTTTACGTAGAAAAACGCTAAATCGGATGCAAACCAACCAATATGAAAAAAAAAAATAGAATAACATTACCGAAAAGGTATATTTTGAGTGTTTTTTAGCTTGTTACTTACAAAAGAGGTGAAAATGGATGCAAACCACTCCCTATTGGGAAACAAAAGAACATTACGAGAAACGTGTATAATGAGTGTCTTATTATTTTCGAGCAAAAGAACTTGTGGTTCACAAGAATCACAAGGCAAAAAACGCAAAAACTCGTGTATATAAAGAAGTTTCTTAGATACCAAAATGCTCAAACTCATGAATAACAATATTTATTGAGAAAAAGAAAAACCTTACCAAAAGCGTGTATTTTCAGTGTTTTTCACATTCTTAGCAAAATCCCAAATACCATGCGAAACTAGCTTTAAGTTGTAAAAAAATGACATTACCAGAAGTGTCTTTTGAGTGTTTTTGAGCGTGTTAGGCAATAAAGCACTAAAAAGCAGGGCAATCACATTACATGGGAATAAAACCAACTTTGACCAAGAACTTGACATTATGTGTTTTTGAGCTCCTTACATACCAAAACGCTAAAACGCATGCAAAACACTCCTTTATGGAGAAGCAGAAAAACATTACAAAAAACATGTGTTCTAAGTGTTTTTGATCATGTTACCTATAAAAACACTTAAATACATGCAAAGAAACCTATCTTTCGGAAACGAAAGGACATTACGAGAAACGTGTATTATGACTGTTTTTAAGTTCCTTAAGTACCAAAACGTTAAAACCCACAAATAACACTCTTTAAAGAAAAAAAAAAATAAATAAATAAAAAATTGCATTTTTTTTTGTATTGATTTGCATAAGTACCGAGATGCCAAAATTCTGCAAAAATTCAGGGAATTTATGTGGAAAAAAGAACATTATCAAAAAAGTTAATTATAGTTTTTTTTCGAATTGTTATTTACCAAACCCTAAAGTACATGCAAAGCCACCTATATGAGAAAATTAAACGAGTTTACCAGAAACCTGTTTTTTCAGTGTTTTTCAGCATGTTAGGCACTAAACCGATAAATAATATGGAAGTCAGTCAATATGTGAATCCAAAACAAAATTACTGAAAACGTGTCTTTTCAGTGTTTCACGTAGAAAAAACGCTAAAAGGGATACAAAGCAACAAATATGAAGAAATAGAATAACATTACCAAAAAGTGTTTTTGAGCCTTTTACCTACGAGAAACTCTAAAATGGATGTAAAAGCACTCTATATTGGGAAGCAAAAGGACATTTAGAGAAACGTGTATAATTATTGTTTTATAGTTTCACAAGAACCACAAGACAAAAAACGCAAAAACTCGTGTATATAGAGAAGTTTCTTACATACCAAAATGCTAAAACTCATGAATAACACTTCTAATTGAGAAACAGATCTACCTTACCAAATGTGTGTATTTTGAGAGTTTTTCACATTCTTAGTTACGAAAATCCCAAATTACATGCGTTACTAGCTTTATGTGGGAAAAAAATGACATTATCAGAAAAGTGTCTTTTGAGTGTTTTTGAGCGTGATATGCAACAAAGCACTAAAAAAACAGAATAATCACATTATATAGGAATAAAACTAACTTTTACGAAGAAATTGCCTTTAAGAGTATCTCCTTACATACCAAAACGCTAAAACGCATGCAAAACACCCTTTATGGAGAAACAGAATAACATTACCAAAAACATGTATTTTGAATGTTTTTTATCATTTTACCCATAAAAACGCTTAAATACATGCAAAGAACACTATGTCTGTGAAACAAAAGGACATATAAAAAAAAAATTTTAGCTTTTTTCCGGAATTATGTACCAAACCCAGAAGTGCATGCAAAGCCACCTATATGGGGAAATTACAAGACTTTACCAGAAATCTGTCTTTTGAGTGTTTTTCAGCAATTTCAACTATATTACTAAAAAAAGTGTCTTTTCAGTGATTTACGAAGAAAAACGCTAAAACAGATGCAAACCAACCAATATGAAGATATAGAATAACATAACCAAAAAGATATATTTTGAGCGTTTTTCAGCTTTTTACCTAGAAAAAATGCGAAAATGGATGGAAAGCACTCTATATTGGGAAACAAAAGATCATTACGAGAAACGTGTATAATGAGTGTTTTATATAGTGTGTATATAGAGAAGTTTTTTTACATACTAAAATGCTGAAATGCATGAATAACACTTTTAATTGAGAAACAGAACTACCTTACCAAATGTGTGTATTTTGAGTGTTTTTCACATTCTTAGTTACGAAAATCCCAAATTACATGCGAAACTAGCTTTATGTGGGGAAAAAAAATATTACCAGAAAAGTGTCTTTTGATTTTTTTTGAGCGTGATATGCAACAAAGCACTAAAAAGCAGAACAATCACATTACATGGGAATAAAACCAACTTTTACGAAGAACTTGCCTTTAAGTGTTTTTTTTTAACTCCTTACATACCAAAACGCTAAAACGCATGCAAAAACACCCTTTTATGGAGAAACAGAGTAACATTACCAAAAACATGTATTTTGACTGTTTTGGATCATGTTATTTATAAAAAACGCTTAAATTCATTCAAAGAACCTTATGTTGGGAATCGAAAGGACATTACGAGAAACGTGTATTATGAGTGTTTTTAAGTTCCTTAAGTACCAAAAAAGCTAAAACCCACAAATAAAACTCTTTATAGAGAAAAAAATAAATAAAATAATTTTTTTTTTGTTATTCATCTTAATAGGTACTAAGATGCCAAAAATCTGGCAAAATTCTTTGGGAATCGAAAACAAAATTACTGAAAACGTGTTTTTTCGGTGTTTTACGTAGAAAAACGGTAAATCGGACGGAAACCAACCAATATGAAGAAATAGAATAACATTACCAAAAAGGTATATTTTCAGTGTTTTTGAGCTTGTTACCTAGAAAAAACGCGAAAATGAATGGAAAGCACTCCCTATTGGGAAAGAAAAGGTTATTACGAGAAACATCTATAATGAGTGTCTTATTATTTTCGGGTAAAAGAACTTGTGGTTCACAAGAACCACAAGGCAAAAAACGCAAAAAGTCGTGTATATAAAGAAGTTTCTTAGATACCAAAATGCTGAAACTTATGAATAACAATCTTAATTGAGAAACAGAACAACATTACCAAATGCGTGTATTTTTAGTGTTTTTTTCACATTGTTAGCAAAACTTCAAATAGCATGCGAAACTAGCTTTATGTGGGAAAAAAATGACATTACCAGAAGTGTTTTTTGAGTGTTTTTGAGCCTGTTGCGCAATAAAGCACTAAAAAGCAGGGCAATTATATTACATTGGAATAAAACCAACTTTTACCAATAACTTGCCTTGAAGTGTTTTTCAGCTCCTTATATACCATATCGCTAAAAAACGCATGCAAAACACTCCTTTATTGAGAAGCAGAATAACATTACCAAAAACAAGTGTTTTGAGTGTTTTTTAACATGTTACCTATAAAAACGCTTAAATACATGCAAAGATCGCTATATTTGGAGAACGAAAGGATATTACGAGAAACGTGTATTATGGATCTTTTTTAAGTTACTTCAGTACCTAAAAGCTAAAACCCACAAATAACACTTTATTTAAAAAAAATAATAAACAAAAAAAAATGTTTTTTTTTTATTATTCATCCTTATAGGTACCGAGATGCCAAAATTCTGCCAAAATTCAGGGAATTTATGTCGAAAAAAGAGCATTACCAAAAAAGTTAATTATAGCTTTTTTTTCGGATTGTTATGTACCAAACCCTAAAGTGCATGCAAAGACACCTATATAGGGAAGTTAAACGATTTTAACAGAAACCTGTCTTTTCAGTGTTTTTCATCATGTTATCCACCAAAACGATAAATAATATGGAAGTCAGTCAATATGTGAAACCAAAACAAAATTACTGAAAACGAGTCTTTTCAGTGTTTTACGTAGAAAAACACTAAAGCGGATGCAAACCAACCTATATGATGAAATAGAATAACATTACCAAAAATATATATTTTGAGTGTTTTTGAGCTTGTTACCAACAAAAAATGCAAAAATGGATGTAAAGTACTCTATATTAGGAAACAAAAGGACATTACGAGAAACGTGTATAATGAGTGTTTTATAGTTTTAAAAGAACCACAAGGCAATAAACGCAAAAACTCGTGTATATAGAGAAATTTCTTACATACCGAAATGATGAAATGCATGAATAACACTTTTAATCGATAAACAGAACTACCTTACCAAATTGTGTATTATGAGCGTTTTTTACATTCTTTGTTACGAAAATACCAAATTACATGCGAAACTACCTTCATGTGGGAAAAAAAAATGACTACCAAAAAAGTGTCTTTTTAGTGTTTTTGAGCGTGATATGCAACAAAACACTAAAAAGCAGAACAATCACATTACATGGGAATAAAACCAACTTTTACGAAGAACTTGCCTTTAAGTGTTTTTTAACTCCTTACATACCAAATCGCTAAAACGCATGCAAAACACCCTTTATGGAGAAACAGAATAATTTTACCAAAAAACATGTATTTTGAGTGTTTTTGATCATGTAACCTATAAAAACGCTTAAATACATGTAAAGAACCCTATGTTTGTATAACAAAAGGACATTACGAAAATCGTGTATTATGAGTGTTTTTTAAGTTACTCAAGTACCAAAAAGCTAAAACCCACAAATAACACTCTTTATAGAGAGAATTTTTTTTATTTTGTTATTCATCTTCATAGGTACCGAGATGCCAAAATTCTGGCAAAATTAATGGAAATAAAAAAAAACATAAAAAAATAATTTTAGCTTTTTCCGGAGTTATGTACAAACCATGAAGTGTATGCAAATGCACCTAAATGGGGAAATTACACGACTTCACCAGAAACCTGTCTTTTGAGTGTTTTTCAGCAATTTCAACAATATTACTGAAAACGTGTCTTTTCAGTGATTTACGTAGAAAAACGCTAAAACGGATGTAAACCAACCAATATGAAGAAATAGAATAACATTACCAAAAAGATATATTTTAATGTGTTTTTGAGCTTGTTACCTACAAAAAATGCAAAAATGGATGGAAAGCACTTTATATTGGCAAAGAAAAGGACATTACGAGAAACGTGTATGAGTGTTTTATAGTTTGGCAAGAACCACAAGGTAAAAAGCTGAAAAACTCGTGTATATAAAGAAGTTTCTTACATACCAAAAAGTTGAAACTCATGAATAACACTTTTAATTTTGAAACAGAAATACCTTACCAAATGTGTGTTTTAGAAAAGTTTCTTACATAACAAAATGCTGGAACTCATGAATAACACTTTTAATTAAAAAATAGAACAACCTTACTAAATGCCTGTTTTGAGTTTTTTACACATTCTTAGTTACCAAAACCCCAAATTCTATGCAAATCTAGCTTTATTTGGGAAAAAAAATGATATTCTCAGAAAAGTGTCTTTTCAGTGTTTTTGAGCGTGTTAGGCAATAAAGCACTAAAAAGCAGGGTAATCACATTACATGGGAATAAAAACAACTTTTACCAAGAACTTCCCTTTAAGTGTTTTTGAGCTCATTACATTCCTTAAGTTCCAAAAATTTAAAACCCACAATTAACACTCTTTATTTAGAAAAAAAAAAAGTAAGAAAATAAAAAAATATGATTTTTTTTTTTTTGTTATTCATCTTCATAGGTACCGAGATGCCAATATTCTGGAAAAATTCAGGGTAATTCAGGGTAAAAGAAAATTATCAAAAAAGTTAATTTTAGTTTTTTTTTGGACTGTTATATACCAAACCCTAAAGTGCATCCAAAGACTCCTATATGAGAAAATTAAACGACCTTACCAGAAATCTGTTTTTTTTAGTGTTTATCAGCATGTTAGGCACCAAAACGATAAATAATAAGGAACTCACTCTATATGAGAATCCAAAACAAATTTGCTGAAAACGTGTTTTTTCAGTGTTTTACGTAGAAAAACGCTAAAACGGATGCAAAACAACCAATATCAAGAAATAGAAAAACATTACCAAAAAGGTATATTTAACGTGTATTTGAGCTTGTTACCTACAAAGAACGGGAAAATTGATGCAAAGCACTCTATATTAGAAAACAAAAAGGACTTTGCAAGAAAAGTGTATAATGAGTTTTTTATAGTTCAAACGAACCAAAAGGCAAAAAACACAAAAACTCGTGTATATGGAGGTTCCTAGATACCAAAATGCTGAAACTTATGAATAACACTCTTAATTGACAAACAGAACAAAGTTACTAAATGCATGCATTTTGATTGCTTTTCACATTCTTAGTTACCAAAACCCCAAATTGCATGCAAAACTACCTTTATGTGAGAAAAAAATGATATTACCAGTAAAGTGTCTTTTAAGTGTTTTTGAGCGTGATAGGCAATAAAGCACTAAAAAGCAGGGTAATCATATTACATTGGAATAACACCAATTTATACCAAAACCTTGCCTTTAAGTGTTTTTGAGCTCCTTATATAACAAACCGCTAAAACGCATGCAAAACAAACTTTATGGAGAAACAGAATAACATTACCAAAAACATGTATTTTGAGTGTTTGTGATCATGTTATTTATAAAAACGCTTAAATACATGCAAAGAACATTATGTTTTTTGAGTGTTTTGTAAAGCGTGTTAGGCAATAAAGCACTAAAAAGCAGGGTAATAACATTACATGGGAATAAAAACAACTTTTACCGAGAACTTGTCTTTAAGTGTTTTTGAGCTCATTACATACCAAAACACAAAAAACGCATGCAAAACACCTTTTATGGAGAAACAGAATAAAATTACCAAAAACATATATTTTAAGAGTTTAGATCATGTTATCTATAAAAACGCTTAAATACATACAGAGAACCTTATGTTTGCGAAACGAAAGGACATTACGAGAAATGTGTATTATAAGTGTTTTTAAGTTCCTTAAGTACCAAAAAGTTAAAACCCACAAATAACACTTTTTATTAAAAAAAAAAAAAAAATGTAAGAAAATAAAAAAATAGGAATTTTTCTTTTTTGTTATTCATCTCCATTAGGTACCGAGATTCCAAACTTCTGGGAAAATCCAGGGCTATTATATGATAAAAGAAAATTTAAAAAAAAGTTAATTTTAGCTTTTTTTTCGGACTGTTATATACCAAACTCTAAAGTGCATCCAAAGACTCCTATATGACGAAATTAAACGACCTTACCAGAAATCTGTTTTTTGAGTGTTTTTCAGCATGTTAGGCACCAAAACGATAAATAATAAGGAACTCACTCTATATGGGAATCCAAAACAAAATTGCTGAAAATGTGTCTTTTCAGTGTTTTACGTAGAAAAACGCTGAAACAGATGCAAACCAACCAAAATCAAGAAATAGAAAAACATTACCAAAAAAGTATATTTTGAGTGTTTTTGAGCTTGTTACCTACAAAAAAAACGGGAAAATTGATGCAAACCACTCTATATAAGAAAAGAGAAGGACTTTGCAAGAAAAGTGTATAATGAGTTTTTTATAGTTCAAACGAACCAAAAGGCAAAAAACAAAAAACTCGTGTATATGGAGAATGTTCCTAGATACCAAAATGCTGAAACTCATGAATAACACTCTTAATTGAGAAACAGAACAACCTTAATAAATACGTGTATTTTGAGTGCTTTTCACATTCTAAGTTATAAAAACCACAATTTGCATGGAAAAATAGATTTGTGGGAAAAAAATGACTTTACCAGAAAAGTGTCTTTTAAGTGTTTTTGAGCATGATAGGCAATAAAGCACTAATAAGGAGGGCAATCACATTACATTAGAGGAAAACGAATTTTTACCAAGAACTTGCCTTTAAGTGTTTTTGAGCTCCTTATATACCAAAACACTAAAACGCCTGCAAAACACTCTTTATGGTGAAACAGAATAATATTACCAAAAACATATATTTTGAGTGTATTTGATTATGTTACCAATGAAAACGTTTAAATAAATGCAAAGAACACTATTTTTGGGAAACGAAAGGAGATTACAAGAAACGTGTATCATGTGTGTTTTTAAGCTCATTAATTACGAAAAAGCTAAAAGCCACAAATAACACTCTTTATTGAGAAACAATAAATAAATGAAAAAAATACGATATTTTTTTTTCTTTCTTATTCATCTTCACAGGTACCGAGATGCCAAAATTCGGCCAAATTCAGGAAATTATGTGAAATAACATTACAAAAAAGTTAAATTTAGCTTTTTTTTCGGACTATTATGTACCAAACCCCTAAAGTGCATGCAAAGCCACCTATATGGGGAAATTAAACGTTTTTGCCAGAAAACGGTCTTATGAGTGTTTTTCAGCATCTTAGGAACCAACCCGATGAATAACATGGAAGTCAATCTATATGGGAATCCAAAACAATATTACTAAAAACGTGTCTTTTCGGTGTTTTACGTTGAAAAACGCTAAAACGGATGCAAATCAACCAATATGAAGGAATAAAATAACATTACCAAAAAGGTATATTTTGAGTGTTTTTGAAATTGTTACCTACAAAAAACGCGAAAATAGATGGAAAGCTCTCTATATTGGGAAGCAAAAGGACATTACGACAAACGTGTATAATGTGTGTTTTATAGTTTCACAAGAACTACAAGGCAAAAAACGCAAAAACTCGTGTATATAGAGAAGTTTCTTACATTCCAAAATGCTGAAACTCTGGGACAACACTTTTAATTGAGAAACAAAACAATCTTACTAAATGCGTGTATTTTGAGTGCTTTTCACGTTCTTAGTTACCAAAACCCCAAATTCCATGCGAAACCAGCTTTATGTGGGAAAAAAATGACATTGCCAGAAAAATGTCTTTTGAGTGGTTTTGAGCGTGTTAGGCAATAAAGCACTAAAAAGCAGTGCAATCACATTACATTGAAATAAAACCAATTTTTAACAAGAACTTGCTTTCAAGTGTATTTGAGCTTCTTATATACCAAAACACTAAAATGCATGCAAAATACACTTTATGGTGAAACAGAATAACATTACCAAAAACATGTATTTTGAGTGTTTTTGATCATGTTTCCAATAAAAACGCTTAAATACATGCAAAGAACCCTATTTTTGGGAAACGAAAGGACATTACGAGAAACGTGTATTATGAGTGTTTTTAAGTTCATTAAGTACGAAAAAGCTAAAAGCCACAAATTACACTCTTTATTGAGAAAAAAAAAACAATACGATATTTTTTTTTCATTCTTATTCATCTTCACAGGTAAGGAGGTGTCAAACTTCGGGCAAAGTTCAGGAAATTATATAAAATAAGAACATTATCAAAAAAGTTACAATTAGCTTTTTTTTTGGACTGTTATGTACCAAACCCCTAAATTGCATGCAAAGCCACCTATATGGGGAAATTAAACGTCTTTGCCAGGAAACTGTCTTATGAGGGTTTTTCAGCATGTTAGGAACCAACACGATAAAACCCAAGGAAGTCAATCTATATAGGAATCAAAAACAAAATTACTGAAAACGTGTCTTTTTGGTGTATAACGTAGAAAACGCTAAAACGGATGCAAATTAACAAAAATGAAGAAATACAATAACATTACCAAAAAGGTATATTTTGAGTGTTTTTGAAATTGTTACCTACAAAAAACACGAAAATGGATGGAAAGCACTCTATATTGGGACACAAAAGGCACCAAAAAGCATGTTAGGCACCAAAACGATAAATAATATGAAAGTCACTCTATATGGAAATCCAAAACAAAATTACTAGAAACGTGTCTTTTACAAGATTTACGTAGAAAAACGCTAAAACGGATGCAAACCAACCAATATGAAGAAATAGAATAACATTACCAAAAAATATATTTTTTGTTTTATTGAGCTAGTTATATAAAAAAACGTGAAAATATATGCAAAGCACTCTATATAAGGAAAAAAAAAACATAACGAGAAACGTGTATAATGAGTGTTTTATAGTTTCACCAGAATCACAAGGCAAAAAACGCAAAAACTCGACTATATGGAGAAGTTTCTTAGATACCAAAATACTGAAACTCATGAATAACACTCTTAATCAAGAAATAGAAGAACCTTACTAAATGCGTGTATTTTGAGTGTTTTTTTACATTCTTAGTTACCAAAACCCCAAATTCCATGCGAAACTAGCTTTATGTGGGAAAAAAATGACATTACCAGAAAAGTGTCTGAGTGTTTTTGAACAAGTTAGGCAGTAAAGCACTAAAAAGCAGGGCAATCACATTACATGGGAATAAAACCAACTTTTACGAAGAACTTGCCTTTTAGTGTTTTGACACGCATTTAGTAAGGTTCCTCTGTTTCCCAATTAAGAGTGTTATTCATGAGTTTCAGCATATACACGAGTTTTTGCGTTTTTTGCCTTGTGGTTTTTTTGAACTATAAATTATTTATTATACACTTTTCTCGCAATGTCCCTTTGTTTCCCAATATAGAGTGCTTTGTATCCATTTTCCCGTTTTTTTGTAGGTAACAAGCTCAAAAACACTCAAAATATACATTTTTGGTAATGTTTTTCTGCTTCTTGATATTGGTTGGTTTGTATCAGTTTTAGCGTTTTTCTACGTAAAACACTGAAAAAGACACGTTTTCACTAATTTTCTTTTGGATTCCCACATAGAGTTTATAGTTTTGGTGTCTAACATTCTGAAAAAAACACTCAAGAGACAGATTTCTGGTAAGGTCTTTAATTTCCTCATATGGGACGCTTTGCATGTCTTTTTAGTGTTTTTGGACATGTTACGGAATAAACCATTAAAAGCCTGGGCAATCACATTACATGGGAATAAAACCAAATTTTACCAAAAAACTTGCCTTTAAATGTTTTTGAGCTCCTTACGTACCAAAACGCTAAAACGCATGTAAAATACATTTTATGGAGAAACAGAATTACATTACCAAATATATGTATTTTGAGTGTTTTTGATCATGTTATCTATAAAAACGCTTAAATACATGCAAAGAACCTTATGTTTGGGAAACGAAAGAACATTACGAGAAACGTGTATTATGAGTGATTTTTAAGTTCTTTCAGTACTAGAACCCACAAATAATAAAATAAATAAATAAATAAATAAAACAAATAAAACCCACAAATAACACTCATTAGAAAATATAACCAGAAAATATTACCAGAAAAGTGTCTTTTGAGTGTTTTTGAGCGTGTTAGGCAATAAAGCACTAAAAAGCAGGGTAATCACATTACATGGGAATAAAAACAACGTTTACCAAGAACTTGCCTTTAAATGTTTTCAGCTCATTACATACCAAAACGCTAAAACGCATGCAAAACTCCTTTTATGGAGAAACAGAATAAAATTATCAAAACCATAAATTTTGAGGGTTTTCATCATGTTATCTATAATAACGCTTAAATACATACAAAGAACCTTAAGTTTGCGAAACGAAAGGACATTACGAGAAATGTGTATTATAAGTGTTTTTAAGTTGCTTAAGTACCAAAAAAGTTAAAACCCACAAATAACACTTTATTTAGAAACAAAGTAAGAAAATAAAAAAAATAGGATTTTTTTTTTTTTGTTATTCATCTTCATAGGTACCGAGATGTCAAAATTCTGGGAAAATTCAGGGCTATTATATGATAAAAGAAAATTATTAAAAAAGTTAAGTTTAGCTTTTTTTTCGGACTGTTATATACCAAACCATAAAGTGCATCCAAAGACTCCTATATGAGGAAATTAAACGACCTTACCAGAAATCTATTTTTTGAGTGTTTTTCAGCATGTTAGGCAACAAAACGATAAATAATAAGGAACTCACTCTATATGAGAATCCAAAACAAAATTGCTCAAAACGTGTCTTTTCAGTGTTTTACGTAGAAAAACGCTAAAACGGATTGAAACCAACCAATATCAAGAAATAGAAAAACATTACCAAAAAAGTATATTTTGAGTGTTTTTGAGCTTGTTACCTACAAAAAACGGGAAAATTGATGCAAAGCACTCTATATTAGAAAAGAAAAGGACTTTGGAAGAAAAGTGTATAATGAGTTTTTATAGTTCAAACGAACCAAAATGCAAAAAACACAAAAACTCGTGGATATGGAGTAGGTTCCTAGATACCAAAATGCTGAAACTCATAAATAACACTCTTAATTGAGAAACAGAACAACCTTACTAAATGCGTGTATATTGAGTGCTTTTCACATCCTTAGTTACCAAAAATCCCAAATTGCATGCAAAACCACCTTTATGTGAGAAAAAAATGACATTTCCAGAAAAGTGTCTTTTAAGTGTTTTTCAGCGTGAGACGCAATAAAGCACTAAAAAGCAGGGCAATCATATTACATTGGAATAACACCAATTTATACCAAAAACTTGCCTTTAAGTGTTTTTCAGCTCCTTATATAACAAACCGCTAAAACGCATGCAAAACAAACTTTATGGAGAAACAGAATAACATTACCAAAAACATGTATTTTGAGTGTTTTTGATCATGTTATCTATAAAAACGCTTAAATACATGCAAAGAACATTATGTTTGGGAAACAAAAGTACATTACTAGAAACGTGTATCATGTGTTTTTTTTTTAAGTTCCTTAAGTACCAAAAACCTAAAACCCACAATATCACTCTTTATTTAGAAAATAAAAAATAAAAAAATATAAAAATTGGATTTTTTTTTTTTTTTGTTATTCATCTTCATAGGTAACGAGATGACAAAATTCTGGGAAAATTCAGGGCAATCATATGATAAAACAATATTATCAAAAAGTTAATTTCAGCTTTTTTTTTTCGGACTGTTATGTACCAAACCCTAAAGTGCATGCAAAGCCTCCTATATAAGGAAATTAAACAACCTTACAAGAAATCTGTGTTTTGAGTGTTTTTTAGCATGTTAGGCACCAAAAGGATAAATAATAAGGAACTCACTCTATATAGGAATCCAAAACAAAGTTACTGAAAACGTGTCTTCTCAGTGTTTTACGTAGAAAAACGCTAAAACGGATGCAAAGCAACCAATATCAAGAAATAGAAAAACGTTACTAAAAAGGTATATTTTGAGTGTTTTTGACCTTGTTACCTACAAAAAACGCGAAAATTGATGCAAAGCATTCTATATTGGGAAAGAAAAGGACATTGCAAGAAAAGTGTATAATGAGTGTTTTATAGTTCAAAAGAGAGGTTTCCTAGATACCAAAATGCTAAAACTCATATATAACACACTTAATTGAGAAACAGAACAACCTTACTAAATGCATGTATTTTCAGTGCTTTTAACATTCTTAGTTAACAAAACCCCAAATTCCATGCGAAAATCGATTGTGGGGAAAAAAAAATGACTTTACTAGAAAAGTGTCTTTTGAGTATTTTTGAGCGTAATAGGCAATAAAGCAATAAAAAGGAGGGCAATAACATAACATTGGAGTAAAACGAATTTTTACCTAGAACTTGCCTTTAAGTGTTTTTGAGGTCCTTATATACCAGAACACTAAAACGCATGGAAAACAAACTTTATAGTGAAACAGAATATAATTCCCAAAAACATGTTTTTTCAGTGTTTTAGATCATGTTACCAATAAAAACGCTTAAATACATGCAAAGAACCCTAATTTTGGGAAACGAAAGGACATTACGAGAAACGTGTATTATGAGTGTTTTTAAGTTCCTTTAGTACCAAAAAAGCTAAAACCCAGAAATAACACTCTTTATAGAGAAAAAAAATAAAGTATATATTTTTTTATTTTTTTTTATTCATCTTCATAGGTACTAAGATGTCAAATTTCTGGCAAAATTCTTTGGGAATCGCAAAAAAATTACTGAAAACGTGTCTTTTTGGTGTTTTACGTAGAAAAACGCTAAAACAGATGAAAACCAACCAATATAATGAAATACAATAACATAACCAAAGAGTGTTTTTGAGCTTGTTAACAACAAAAAAAGCGAAAAAGGATGCAAAACAGTACCTATTGGGAAAGAAAAGGACATTACGAGAAACATGTATAATGAGTGTGTTATTATTTTCGGGCAAAATAACTTTTCGTTCACAAGAACCACAAGGCAAAAAACGCAAAAACTCGTGTATATAAAGAAGTTTCTTAGATACCAAAATGCTGAAACTCATGAATAACAATCTTAATTGAGAAACAGAACAACATTACGAAATGCATGTATTTTGAGCGTTTTTTCACATTCTTCGCAAAACCCTAAATAGCATGCGAAACTAGTTTTATGTGGGAAAAAATGACATTACCAGAAGTATCTTTTCAGTGTTTTTGAGCGTGTTAGGCAATAAAGCACTGAAAAGCAGGGCAATCATATTACAATGGAATAAAACTAACTTTTACCAAGAACTTGCCTTCAAGTGTTTTTCAGCTCCTTTTATACCAAATCGCTAAAACGCATGTAAAACACTCCTTTATGGAGAAGCAGAATAACATTATCAAAAACAAGTGTTTTGAGTGTTTTTTATCATGTTACCTATAAAAACGCTTTAATACATGCAAAGATCCCCATATTTGGGAAACGAAAGGACATTACGAGAAATGTGTATTATGAATGTTTTTAAGTTCCTTAAGTACCAAAACGTTAAAACCTACAAATAACACTTTATTAAGAAAATATAATAAATAAAAAAATAGCATTTTTATATTTTGTTATTGATGTTCATAGGTACCAAGATGCCAAAATTATGTTATGTTCCAAACCATAAAGTGTATGCAAAGCCACTTATCTGATAAAATTTAACGACTTTACAAGAAACCTGTCTTTTGAGTGTTTTTCTGCATGTTAGGCACCAAAATGATAAATAATATGAAAGTCACTCTATATGGAAATCCAAAACAAAATTACTGAAAACGTGTCTTTTAAAAGATTTACGTAGAAAAACGCTAAAACGGATGCAAACCAAGCAATATGAAGAAATAGAATAACATTACCAAAAAAGTATATTTTGTGTGTTATTTAGCTTGTTACATAAAAAAAAACGCGTGTATAATTTATAGTTTCATCACAATCACAAGGCAAAAAAAGCAAACACTCGACTGTATGGAGAAGTTTTTAAGATACCAAAATACTGAAACTCATGAATAACACTCTTAATCAAGAAACAGAACAACCTTACTAAATGCGTGTATTTTGAGTGTTTTTTTACACTCTTAGTTACCAAAACTCCAAATTCCATGCGAAACTAGCTTTATGTGGGAAAAAAATGACATTACCAGAAAAGTGTCTTTGAGTGTTCTTGAGCGTGTTAGGCAATAAAGCACTAAAAAGCAGGGAAATCACATTACATGGGAATAAAACCAACTTTTACGAAGATTTTGTCTTTTAGTGTTTTTGACACGCATTTAGTAAGGTTGCTCTGTTTCTCAATTAAGAGTGTTATTCATGAGTTTCAGCATTTTGGTATATAGGAAACTTCTCCATATACACGAGTTTTTGCGTTTTTTACCTTGTGTTTTCTTTAAACTATAAAACATTCATTGTACACTTTTCTCGCAATATCCCTTTCTTTCCCAATATAGAGTGTTTTTTATCAATTTTCGCTTTTTTTTTTGTAGGAAACAAGCACACAAACACTTAAAATATACATTTTTGGTAATGTTTTTCTGCTTCTTGATATTGGTTAGTTTATATTATTTTTAGCGTTTTTCTACGTAAAACACTGAGAAGAAACGTTTTCAGTAATTTTCTTTTGGATTCCCACTTAGAGTGAGTTCCTTATTATTTATCGTTTTGGTGCTTAATATGCTGAAAAACACTCAGAAGACATATTTCTTGTAAGGTCTTTAATTTCCTCATATGTTTGTGAGCGTGTTACGCAATAAAGCCCTAAAAGCCAGGGCAATCACATTACATGGGAATAAAACCAAATTTTACCAAGAACTTGCCTTCAAGTGTTTTTGAGCTCGTTACATACCAAAACGCTAAAACGCATGCAAAATACATTTTATGGAGAAACAGAATAACATTACCAAATACATGTATTTTGAGTGTTTTTTTTTTATCATGTTATGTATAAAAACGCTTAAACACATACAAAGAACCTTATGTTTGGGAAACGAAAGAACATTACGAGAAACGTGTATTATGAGTGATTTTTAAGTTCCTTCAGTACCAAAAAGCTAAAACCCACAAATAACACTCTTTAGAAAAATAAATAAATAAAAAAAAATGGGATTTTTTTTTTTTGGTTATTTATCTTCATAGGTACCGAGATGCTAAAATTCTGCCAAAATTCACGGAATTTATGTGGAAAAAAGAATATTATTATAGAAGTTAATTATAGCTTTTTTTTCGGATTGTTATGTACCGAACCCTAAAGTCACCTATATAAGGAAGTTAAAGGACTTTACCAGAAACCTGTCTTTTCAGTGTTTTCAGCATGTTAGGCACCAAAACGATAAATAATATGGAAGTCAGTCAATATGTGAATCGAAAAGAAAATTACTGAAAACGTGTCTTTTCAGTGTTTTACGTAGAAAAACGCTAAAGCGGATACAAACCATCCTTTATGAAGAAATAGAATAACATTACCAAAAAGATATATTTTGAATGTTTTTGAGCTTGTTACCTACAAAAAATGCAAAAATGTATGTAAAGCACTCTATATTAGGAAACAAAAGGACATTAGGAGAAACGTGTATAATGAGTGTTTTATAGTTTTAAAAGAATCACAAGGCAATAAACGCAAAAACTCGTGTATATAGAGAAATTTCTTAAATACCAAAATGAATAAATGCATGAATAACACTTTTATTTAGATAAACAGAACTACCTTACCAAATTGTGTATTTTGAGTATTTTTCACATTCTTAGTTACGAAAATGCCAAATTACATGCGAAACTACCATCATTTGGGAAAAAAATGACATTACCAGAAAAGTGTCTTTTGAGTGTTTTTCAGCGTGATATGCAACAAAGCACTAAAAAGCAGAACGATCACATTACATGGGAATAAAACCAACTTTTACGAAGAATTTGCCTTTAAGTGTTTATTAACCCCTTATATACCAAACCGCTAAAACGCATGCAAAACAAACTTTATGGAAAAACAGAATAACATTACCATAAACATGTATTTTGAGTGTTTTTGATCATGTTATCTATAAAAACGCTAAAGTACATGCAAAGAACATTATGTTTGGGAACCAAATGGACATTACGAGAAACGTGTATTATGAGTGTTTTTTAAGTTCCTTAAGTACCAAAAAGCTAAAACCCACAAATAACACTCTTTATTTAGAAAATAAAAATAAAAATAAAATGAATTAAATAAATAGAATTTTTTTTTTTTGTAATTCATATTCATAGGTACCGACATGCCAAAATTCTGGGAAAATTCAGGGCAATTATGTGATAAAAGAATATTATCAAAAAAGTTAATTTCAGCTTTTTTTTTCGAACTGTTATCTACCAAACCCTAAAGTGCATGCAAAGCCTCCTATATGAGGAAATTAAACGACCTTAAAAGAAATCTGTCTTTTGAGTGTTTTTTTCAGAATTTTAGGCACCATAACGATAAATAAATAAGTAACTCACTTTATATGGGAATCCAAAACAAAACTACTGAAAACGTGTCTTCTCAGTGATTTACGTAGAAAAACGCTAAAACGGATGCAAACCAACCAATATAAAAAAATAGAAAAACATTTCCAAAAAATGTATATTTTGAGTATTTTTGAGCTTGTTACCTACAAAAAACGCGAAAATTGATGCAAAGCACTCTATATTAGGAAATAAAAAGGACATTGCAAGAAAAGTGTATAATGAGTGTTTTATAGTTCAAAAGAACAAAAAGGCAAAAAACGCAAAAACATGTGGATATTGAGAAGTTCCCTAGATACGAAAATGCCAGACTCATGAATAACATTCCTAATTGAGAAACAGAACAACCTTACTAAATGCGTGTATTTTGAGAGCTTTTTACATTTTTAGTTACCAAAACCCCAAATTGCATGCAAAACCAGCTTTATGTGAAAAAAAATGACATTACCAGAAAAATGTCTTATGAGTGTTTTTGAGCATGATAGCCAATAAAGCACTAAAAAGCAGGGCAATCACATTACATTTGAATAAAACCAATTTTTATCAAGAACTTGCCTTTAAGTGTTTTTGAGCTCCTTATATACTAAACCGCAAAAACGCATGCAAAACAAACTTTATGGAGAAACAGAATGAAATTACCAAAAACATGTATTTTCAGTGTTTTTGATCATGTTATCTATAAAAACGCTTAAATACATGAAAAGAACCTTATGTTTGGGAAACAAAAGGACATTACGAGAAACGTATATTATGAGTGTTTTTAAATTTGTTAAGTACCAAAAACCTAAAACCCACTCTTTATTTAGAAAAAATAAATAAATAAATATGAAATTTTTTTTTTTTTATTCATCTTCATAGGTACCGAAATGCCAAAATTCTGGGAAAATTCAAGACAATTATATGATAAGAAAATATTATCAAAAAAGTTGATTTTAGCTTTTTTTTCGGACTGTTATGTACCAAACCCTAAACTGCATGCAAGGCCTTTTATATAAGGAAATTAAACGACCTTACCAGAAATCTGTCTTTTGAGTGTTTTTCAGCATGTTAGGCACCAAAATGATAAATAATAAGGAACTCACTTTATATGGGAATCCAAAACAAAATCATTGAAAACGTGTCTTCCCAGTGTTTTACGTAGAAAAACGCTAAAATGGGTGCAAACCAACCATTATCAAGAAATAGAAAAAACATTACCAAAAAGGTATATTTTGAGTGTTTTTGAGCTTGTTACCTACAAAAAAACGCTAAAATTGATACAAAGCACTCTACATTGGGATACAAAGGGACATTGCGAGAAAAGTGTATAATGAGTGTATTATAGTTCAAAAGAACAACAAGGCAAAAAACGCAAAAACTCGTGTATATGGAGAAGTTTCCTAGATACCAAAATGCTGAAGCTCATGAATAACACACTTAATTGAGAAACAGAACAAACTTACCAAATTCGTGTATTTTGAGTGTTTTTCATATTTTTAGTTACCAAAAACCCAAATTTCATGCACAACCAGATTTAAGTGGGAAAACATAACATTTCCAGAAAAATGTCTTTTGAGTGTTTTTGAGCGTGATAGGCAATAAAGCACTAAAATGCAGGACAATCACTTTTCATTGGGATATACCCAATTTTTACCAAGAACTTGCCTTTAAATGTTTTTGAGCTCCTTATATACCAAACCGCTAAAATGCATGCAAAACAAACTTTATGGAGAAACAGAATAACATTACCAAAACATGTAATTTGGGTGTTTTTTATCATGTTATCTATAAAAACGCTTAAATACATGCAAAGAACATTATGTTTGGGAAACAAAAGGACATTATGAGAAACGTGTATTATGAGTGTTTTTTTTTTAAGTTCCTTAAGTACCAAAAAGCTGAAACCCACAAATAACACTCTTTATTTAGAAAAAAAAAATAGTATTTTTTTTTTCCATCTTCATAGGTACCGAGATGCCAAAATTCTGGGAAAATTCAGGAAAATTATATGAACAAAATAATATTATCAAAAAAGTTAATTTTAGCTTTTTTTTCGGACTGTTATGTACCAAACCCTAAAGTGCATGGAAAACCTCCTATATGAGGAAATTAAACGAACTTAACAGATATCTGTCTTTTGAGTGTTTTTCAGCATGTTAGGCACCAAAACGATAAATAATAAGGAACTCACTCTATATGGGAATTCAAAACAAAATTACTGAAAATGTATCTTCTTAGTGTTTTACGTAGAAAAACGCAAAAACTCGTGCATATAAAGAAGTTTCTTAGATACGAAAATGCTGAAACTCATGAATAACAATCTTAATTGAGAAACAGAACAACCTAAGCAAATGCCTGTATTTTGAGTGTTTTTCATATTCCTAGTTAGCAATACTTAAAACAGCATGCGAAACTAGCTTTATGAGGGAAAAAAAATGACATTAACAGAAGTGTCTTTTAATTGTTTTTTTTTTTAGCGTGTTAGGCAATGAAGTACTAAAAAGCAGGGCAATCACTTTACATGGGAATAAATCCAACTTTTACCAAGATTTTGCCAATATGTGTTTTTGAGCTCCTTACATACCAAACCGCTAAAACGCATGGAAAACAAACTTTATGGAGAAACAGAATAACATTACCAAAAACATGTATTTTTGATAATGTTATCTATAAAAACGCTTAAATACATGCATGTTTGGGAAACAAGGACATTACGAGAAACGTGAATTATGAGTGTTTTTAAGTTCCTTGACTACTAAAAAGCTAAAACCCACAAATAACACTCGTTATGTAGAAAAAAAATAAAAAATAAAAAAATAAATAAACAAAAGGTTTTCCTTTTTTTTTTTTTTGTTATTCAACTTCACAGGTAACGAGATGCCAAAATTCTGGGAAAAATTAGGGCAATTATATGATAAGAGAATATTATCAAAAAAAGTTGATATTAGCTTTTTTTCGGACTGTTATGTACCAAACACTAAAGTGCATTCAAAGCCTCCTATATGAGGAAATTAAACGACCTTACCAGAATTCTGTGTTTTGAGTGTTTTTCAGCATGTTAGGCACCGAAACGATAAATAATAAGGAACTCACTCTATATGGCAAACCAAAACAAAATTACTGAAAACGTGTCTTCTCATTGTTTTACGTAGAAAAACGCTAAAACGGCTGCAAACCAATCAATATCAAGAAGTAGAAAAACATTACCAAAAAGGAATATTTTGAGTGTTTTTGAGCTTGTTACCTACAAAAAAACGCGAAAATTGATACAAAGCACTCTATATTGGGAAACAAAGGACATCGCGAGAAAAGTGTATAATGAATGTTTTATAATATAAAAGAACCACAAGGCAAAAAACGCAAAAACTCGTGTATATGGAGAAGTTTCCTATATACCAAAATGCTGAAACTCATGAATAACACTCTTAATTGAGAAACAGAACAACTTTACTAAATGCGTGTATTTTGACTGCTTTTCACATTCTTAGTTACCAAAATCCCAAATTGCATGCGAAACCAGCTTTATGTGGTAAAAATATGACATTACCAGAAAAGTGTCTTTTGAGTGTTTTTTAGCGTGATAGGCAATAAAGCACTAAAAAGCAGGGGAATCACTTTACATGGCAATAAAATCAATTTTTACCAAGAACTTGCCTCCAAGTGTTTTGAGCTCCTTAGATACCAAAACGCTAAAACGCATGCAAAACACACTTTATGGAGAAAGAGAATAGCATTACCAAAAACATATATTTTGAGTGTTTTTGATCATGTTACCAATAAAAACGCTTAAATACATGCAAAGAACCCTATTTTTGGGAAATGAAAGGACATTGCGAGAAACGTGTATTACGAGTGTTTTAAGATCATTATTTACCAAAAAGCTAAAAGCCACAAATAACACTCTTTATTGATAAAAAATAAATAAATAAAAAAATACGATATTTTTTTCTTTCTTTTTCATCTTCACAGGTGTCTACATGCCAAAATTTGGGCAAATTTCAGGAAATTATGAGTTAATTATCAAAAAAATTTAGTTTAGGTTTTTTTTTCTTACTGTTATGTACAAAACCCTAAAATGCATGCAAAGCCACCTATATGGGGAAATTAAACGTCTTTGCCAGAAAACTGTCTTATGAGTGTTTTTCAGCTTCTTAGGCAAAATTACCGTAAATAACATGCAAGTCACTCTATATGGGAATCTAAAACAAAATTACTGAAAACGTGTCTTTTCGGTGTTTTACGTAGAAAAACGCTAAATCGGATGCAAACCAACCAATAAGAAGAAATGAAATAACATTACATTTTGAGTGGTTTTTGAGCTTGTTACCTACAAAAAACGCGAAAATGGATGCAAAGCACTCCCTATTGAGAAACAAAAGGACATTACGAAAAACGTGTATAATGAGTGTCTAATTATTTTTGAGAAAAAGAACTTGTGGTTCACCAGAACCACAAGTCAAAAAACGCAAAAACTAGTGTACATAAAGAAGTTTCTTAGATAATAAAATGCCGAAACTCTTGAATAACAATATTAACTGAGAAACAGAACAATCTTACCAAATGCGTGTATTTTGAGTGTTTTTCACATTCATAGTTAGCAAAACCCCAAATAGATCGCGAAACTATGTTGGAAAAAAAATGACATTACCAGAAGTGTCTTTTGAGTGTTTTTGAGCGTGTTGGACAATAAATCACAAAAAAACAGGGCAATCACATTACATGGGAATAAAACCAACTTTTTACCAAGAACTTGCCTTGAAGTGTTTTTGACCTCCTTACAAACCAAAACGCTAAAACGCATTCAAAAAATCATTTATGGAGATTTAGAATAACATTACTAAAAACATGTTTTAAGTGTTTTTGATCATGTTACCTACAAAAAACGCTTAAATACATGCAAAGAACCCTATGTTTGGGAAACGAAAGAACCTTACGAGAAACGTGTATTAGGACCATTTTTAAGTTCCTTAAGTACCAAAACGTTAAAACCCATAAATAACACTCTGTATAGAGAAAAAAAAAATAAATAAAAATAGCGTTTTTTCTTATATTGATTTTCATAGGTACCAAGACGCCAAAATTCTGCCAAAATTCAGGGAATTTATGTAGAAAAAAGAACATTATCAAAAAAGTTAATTATAGCTCTTTTTCGGATTTTTATGTACCAAACTCTAAAGTGCATGCCACCTATATAAGGAAGTTAAACGACTTTACCAGAAAGCTGTCTTTTCAGTATTTTCCAGCATGTTAGGCATCAAAACGATAAATAATATGGAAGTCAGTCAATATATGAATCCAAAACGAAATTAATGAAAACGTGTCTTTTCAGTGTTTTAAGTAGAAAAACGCTAAAACGGATGCAATCCAACAAATATGAAGAAATAGAATAACATTACCAAAAAGTGTTTTTGAGCTTTTTACCTACAAAAAACGCGCAAAAGGATGGAAAGCACTCTATATTGGGAAGCAAAAGGACATTACGAGAAACGTGTATAATGAGTGTTTTATAGTTTCACAAGAACCAGAAGGCAAAAAACGCAAAAACTCGTGTATATAGAGAAGTTTCTTACATACCAAAACGCTAAAACTCATGAATAACACTTTTAATTGAAAAAAAGAAGTACCTTACCAAATGTGTGTATTTTGAGTGTTTTTCACATTCTTAGTTACGAAAATCCCAAATTACATGCGAAACTAGCTTTATGTGGGAAAAAAATGACATTACCAGAAAAGTGTCTTTTGAGTGTTTATGAGCGTTATATGCAAAAAAAAACACTAAAAAGCAGGGAAATCACATGACATGGGAATAAAACCAAATTTTACGAAGAACTTGCCTCTAAGTGTTTTTTAACTCCTTACATACCAAAACGCTAAACGCATGCAAAACAACCTTTATGGAGAAACAGAATAACATTACTAAAAACATGTATTTTGATTGTTTTTGATCATGTTACCTATAAAATCGCTTAAATACATGCAAAGAACCCTATGTTTGTGAAGCGAAAGGACATTACGAAAATCGTGTATTATGAGTATTTTTAAGTTCCTTAAGTACTAAAAATCTAAAACCCACAAATAACACTCTTTATAGAGAGAAAAAATAATTAAAAAAATAGATTTTTTTTTGTTATTCATTTTCATAGGTAACGAGATGCCAAAATTCTGAGAAATTTCTGGGAAATTATGTGAAAAAAAATAAATAAATAATTTTAGCTTTTTCCGGAGTTATGTACGAAGTGCATGCAAACCCACCTATATGGGTAAGTTACACGACTTTACAAGAAACGTGTCTTTGGGTGTTTTCAGCAATTTCAACAGTATTACTGAAAACGTGTCTTTTCAGTTTTAGCGTAGAACGCTAAAACGAATGCAAACCAACCAATATGAAGAAATAGAATAACATTACAAAAAAGTTGAGTGTTTTTGAGCTTGTTACTTACAAAAAACGCAAAAATGATTGCAAAGGAGTCTATATTGGGAAAGAAAAGGATATTACAAGAAAATTGTATAATGAATGTATTAATAGTTTTCAAGAACCATAAGGCAAAAAACGCAAAACTTGTATATATGGAGAAGTTTCTTAGACACCAAAATGCTGAAACTCATGAATAATACTCTTAATTGAGAAACAGAACAATTTTAGGAAATGAGTGTATTTTGAGTGTTTTTTTTCACATTCTTAGTGGTCCAACCCAAAATTACATGCGAAACTGTGGAAAAAAAAATGAAATTACTAGAAAAGTGTCTTTTTAGTGTTTTTCAGCGTGTTAGGCAATTAAGCACTAAAAAGCAGGGCAATCACATTACATGGGAATATAACCAACTTTTACCAAGAACTTGCCTTTAATTTTTTTTGAGCTCGTTACATACCAAAACGCTAAAACCCATGCAAAACACCCTTTATGGAAAAACAGAATAACATTATCAAAAACATGTATTTTGAGTGTTTTTGAGCTTGTTACCAATAAAAATGCTTAAATACATGCAAAAAACCCTATGTTTGGGAATGAAAGGACATTACGGGGAATGTGTATTATGAGTGTTTATAAGTTCCTTAAGTACCAAAAAGCTAAAACCCACAAATAACACTCTTTATAGGGAAAAAAAAAGAAAAAAAAAAGAAAAAATAGCATTTTTTTTTTATTGATCTTCATAGGCACTGAGATGCCAAAATTCTGGCAAAATTCAGGAAAATTACGTGAAAAAAGAATATTATGAAAGAGGTTAATTTTAGCTTTTTTTTGGACTGTTATGTACCAAACCCTAAAGTGTATGCAAAGCCACCTATATGGGGAAATTAAACGACTTTACAAGAAACCTGTCTTTTGAGTGTTTTTCTGCATGTTAGGCATCAAAACGATAAATAACATAAAAGTCACTCTATATGGGAATCCAGAACAAAATTACTGAAAACGTGTCTTTTCTGTGTGTTACGTAGAAAAACGCTAAAACGGATGGAAACCAACCAATATGAAGAAATAGAATAAAATTACCTAAAAGGTATATTTTGAGTGTTTTTGATCATGTTACCTATAAAAACGCTTAAATACATGTAAAGAATCTTATCTTTAGGAAACAGAAGGACATTACGAGAAACGAGTATTATGAGTGTTTTTACGTTTCTTACGTACCAAAAAGCTTAAACCCACAAATAACACTCTATATAGAGAAAAAATAAATAAATGAAAAAATAGCATTTTTTTTTTATTTTTTTGTTATTAATCTTCATATGTATCGAGATGCCAAAATTCTTGCAAAATTCAGGGAAATTATGTGAAAAAAGAACATCAAAAAAGTTAATTTTAACTTTTTTTCAGACCGTTATGTACCAAACCCTAAAGTGCATGTAGAGCCACCTATATTGGGAAATTAAACGACTTTACCTGAAACCTGTCTTTTGCCTTTTTTCAGTATATTAGGCACCAAAACAATAAATAATATGGAAATCACTCTGTATGGGAATCCAAAACAAAATTACTGAAAACGCTTCTTTTCAGTGTTTTGCGTAGAAAAACGCTAAAAAGAATGCAAATCATCCAATATCATGAAATAGAATAATATTACCAAAAATGTATTTTTTGTGTTTTTGAGCGAAAATGGATGCAAATCTCTCTATATTGGGAAACAAAAGGACATTATATATATATAGAATAACATTACCAAAAAGGTATATTTTGAGTCTTTTTGAGCTTCTTACCTACAAAAAACGCGAAAATGCATGCAATCCACTCTTTATTTGGAAACAAAAGAAGATTACGAGAAAAATGTATAATGAGTATTTTATAGTTTCACAAGAACCACAAGGCAAAAAACGCAAAAACTCGTGTATGTTTCTTAGTTTCTTAGATACCAAAATGCTGAAACTCATGAATAACACTCTGAATTCAGAAACAGAACAACCTTACCAAATGGGTGTATTTTGAGTGTTTTTCACATTCTTAGTTACCAGAACCCCAAATTGCATGCGAAACTATCTTTATGTGGGAAAGAAATGACATTACGAGAAAAGTGTCTTTTGAGTGTTTTTGAGCGTGTTAGGCAATAAAGCACTAAAAAGGAGGGAATCATATTACATGGGAATAAAACCAACTTTTACCAAGAACTTGCCTATAAGTGTTTTTGAGCTCCTTATATACCAAATCGCTAAAACGCATGCAAAACACCCTTTATAGAGAAACAGATTAACATTACCAAAAACATGTGTTTTGAATATTTTTGATCATGTTATCTCTAAAAACGCTTAAATACATGCAAAGAACCCTATGTCTGGGAAACGAATGGACATTACGAGAAACGTGTATTATGAGTGTTTTTAAGTTCCATAAGTACCAAAAAGCTAAAACATCTTTATAAAGAAAAAAAAATAAAAAAAATAGGATTTTTTTTTGGGGGGGTATTCTTCATAGGTACCGAGATGCCAAAATTCTGGCAAAATTCAGTGAAATTATGTGAAAAAAGAACATTATCAAAAAAGTTAATTTTAGCTTTTTTTCCGGACTGTTTTGTACCAAACCTTAAAGTGCATGCAAAGCCAACTATATGAGGAAATTAAACGACTTTACTAGAAACCTGTGTTTTGAGTGTTGTTCAGCATGTTATTCACCAAAACAATAAATAATAAGGAAGTCATACTATATGAGAATCCAAAACCAAATTACTGAAAACACGTCTTTTCCGTGTTTTACGTAGAAAAACGCTAAAACGGATGCAAACCAACCAATATGTAGAAATAGAATAAGATTACCAAAAATTATATTTTGAATGTTTTTGAGCTTTTTACTTACAAAAAACGCGAAAATGGATGCCTTTTAGCGGTTTGTTACCTAAGAAGTAAAAAAAAAACGTTTCTCGTAATATTTTTTTTTTCCATTTAACCAAATAGGGTACTTGGAATGTATTTTGACGTTTTTCACGTAACAGCCTCAAAAACAAAACAAAAAAAACTTGTTTTTTGGTAATGTTATTCTGTTTCTCCATCAAGGGTGTTTTGCATGCGTTTTAGCGTTCTGGTACCTAAGTTGCTCAAAAATACTGAAAAGAGACATTTTTGTTGATGTTTTGTTTTCCATTGCAGTGTGATTTCCATGCTTTTCATCGTTTTGGAGCTAGAACACTGATAAACACTCAAAAGACAGCTTTCTAGAAAACTAGTCTCCTTTCGCATGCTTTGCATGTGTACTTAACAATGAGAAATACACTCCAATTACAAGTTTTTGGTAATATTATTATGTTTCTCGATGACGATTTTTTTTTTTTTTTTTTTTTTGCATGCAGCTTAGGTTTTTGGTATGTAATAAGCTCAAAAACACTTAAAAGACACGTTTTCCTTAGTGTTGTTTTGTTGTTCAAATCAAGTGATTTCCAAGCTTTATATCGATTTAGTGTCTAAAGACTCCAAAGACACGTTTCTGGAAAAATCGTTTCACTTCCTCATAAAGGTTACTTTGCATGCATTTTTGCGTTTTTTATGTAACAAGCTCATAAACACATAAAATACTTGTTTTTGGCAATTTTATTATGTTTCTCCATAAAAAGTGTTTTGCAAACGTATTAGCGTTTTGGTACGTAAGAAGCGCAAAAAGATTGAAGACATGTTTTTGATATTGTTTTTTATTCCCATATGGTGATCTTTCCATGCTTTTTTAGCATTCTGGTACATAGCAGATTCATAAACATTCAAAAGACACGTTTCATTAAATTTAGTTTCGTTTGTTAGTTAGTTGGCTTCCATACATTTTGGCGTTTTGGCACCTAACAATATGAGAAAAACACTCAAAATACACGTTTTTGGTAATGTTGTTATGTTTATCCATACAGAGTGCTATTCTTGCGTTTTCACATTTTGCTACCTAAGAAGCTCAAATTTACTGTTTCTCATAATGACTTTTCTTTCTTCATATAGAACACTTTCCATATATTATGGCGTTTTTCTTCCTAACAAGCTCAAAAACTCTCAAATTTCTTTTGTGTGATATTATTCTGTTTTTTCTATAAAGGGTGTTTTTCATGCATTTTACCTTCTTGGTACTTTTGGCAAAGTAGCTTTTTTTTTTTCCATGTATATGTGTATATGAACTTGTAAACCACAAAACAGTAAAAAGCATGAAAACTTCCCTGTACTGGAAAAGCAAAAAACAACATTCCCCAAAAAACGTATTTTTTGGGGTATTTTTCAGCTACTTACGTACAAAAAACACTGAAATGCTTGCAAAATCTCCTTCATGGAAAAAACAAATAACCTTACCAGAAACTAGTATTTCATTTTATTTCTTAAGCTTGTCACGTACAAAAGTGCCAAAATGCATGCAAAGTGCACTATATATGGATACGAAAGTACATTACGAGAAACGTGCAGTATGAGTGTTTTCAACTTATTAGGTACCAAAACGCTAAAGCGAGTGAATAGCACTCTATATGGAGAAACAAAAACGCTAAAATGCATGCAAAGCATTATATATGAGGGAAAATACGACACTTCTAGAAACGTGTCTTTTCAGTGTTTGTAAGCGTATTAGGTACCAAAACGCTAAAAAGCAAGGAAAGAACCATACATGGGAAAACAAAACATTACAAAAAAGTCTTTTCATTGTTTTGAGCTACTTACATGCTAAAACGCAAAGGCGCATGCAAAACACCTTTTATGGAGAGACAGCAAAACGTATATTTTTAATGTTTTAAGATAATTACGTAAAAACATTCAAAATTCATGTAAAGTTCCCAATATGGGGAAACAAAAAGACATTACGAGAAACGTATATTATAAGTGCTTTACACCTTATTAAGTTGAAAAATACGAAAATGCATGAATACCACTCTATATGGAGTAACAGAGCAACATTACTAAAAACGTGTATTTTGTTTGTTTTCACAATGTTATGTACCAAAACGTCGAAATTCAGGCAAGAGAAACGAAACGAAACGAAATTTCCAGAAACGTGAATTTTGAGTGTTTATGAGCGTGTTAGGCACCAAAACTCTAAAAAAATAAAAAATGGAAAGCATCCTTCCTATACTGGAATACAAAACAAAATTACAAAAAAAAATAGTATTTTTTTTAGTGTTTTTGAGCTACTTCTATATCAGAACGCTTGAACAGACGCAAAACACGCTTTACGGAGAAACAAAATAACAATACAAAAAAAAAAAAAAAATATATATATATATATATATATATATATATATATATATATATATATATATATATATATATATATATATATATATATATATATATATATATATATATATATATATATATATATATATATATATATATATATATATATATATATATATATATATATATATTTTTCAGTGTTTTTGAGGTATGTAAGTAGAATAACGCCAAAATGTATGCAAAGTTCCCTATGCCGGAAAACGAAGACATTTCGAGAAACGTGTATTATGAGAGCTTTTCAGCTTTTTAGGTACCAAACACAAAGGCACCTTAATAGTACTCTATATGGAGAAACAAAACAACACGAATGAAAATATATATTTTGAGTGGTTTTCATATTATTAGGTACCAAAGCGCAAAAATACATGCAAAGACCTCTAAAAGACGACACAAAACGAAATTACAAGAAACCTATCTTTTGAGAGTGTTTCTACGTGTTAGGCACCAAAACAATAAGAGGTATGAAAAGAGCACTATGTTGGAAGGGAAAAAGAAATAACCAACAAAGTGACTTTTCACGTGTTTGGAAGTTTTTAAATTTAAAATGTACCAAAACGATAAAACATGGAAAACACCCTTCCTGCAGAAACATAAAACATTACCAAAAAAGAGCATTTTGAGCAATTTTTCAGCTTGTTATGTACAAAAGCGTCAAAATGCATATAAAGTACCCTATATAAGAAAACGAAGACATTAAGAGAAACCAGTATTATGAGTTTTTTTTTTTTTTTTTTTAGCTTATTAGGTACCGAAACGATAAAACGCACGATTTGCCTTATGTATGGAGAAAACGTGTATTTCAAAAGTATTTAGCTTTTTTAGGTATCAAAACGCCAAAATGCATGCTAAGCACCCGATATGGGCAAAATAAACGACATTTCCAGAAAAATGTCTTTTGAGAGTTTATGAGTGTGTTAGGCACAAAAAGCTCTTAAAAAGCATGGAAAGTACCGTAAATGGGAAAACATTGTTTTGAGCTACTTACGTACCAAACTGCTAAAACGGTTGGAAAACACACTTTATGAAGAAACTCAACAGATTTACCAAAAGCATGCATTTTGAGAAATTTTGCGCCTGTTACGTACAAAAACGATAAAATACATGCAAATAACCCTAAAAGGGGAAAAGAATACATTAAAAGAAACGTATATTTTGAGTAGTATTGAGCTTCATAGGTACCAGAACACTAAAACGTATGAATAATACTCTATATGGAGAAACAGAACAAGATTAACCAAAACTTGTGTTTTAAGGCTTTTTTCACGTTATTAGGTACCGCAACGCGAAAATGCATGCAACGCATACTATATGGGGAAAGGAAACATTTCCAGAAACATGTCCTTTCAGTGTTTATGAGCGTGTTAGGTACCAAGAAGCTAAAAACCAAGGAAAGCACCCTATAGGAGAAAACAAAAGATTACAAAAACTTTTCATTTCAGTGCTTATGAGCTACTTACATACAAAAACACTTAAACGCATCCAAAACGCATTTTTTGGAAAAAAAAACAAAATTAATAACATTAACAAAAAAAGTATATTTTCAATGTTTTGAGCTTCTTAACCCCCCCCCCCCAAAAAAAAAAAAAAAAAAGTAACCAAAGGCATTATGAGAAACTTATATTAAGAGCGTTTTTGAGCTTCTCAGGTACCAAAACGCGAAAATGCATGAATAATACTCTCTTTGGAGAAACACAACAATATTAGATACCAACACGCTAAAAAGCAACGAAAACTCTCTATTTGGAAAACCAAACATTACCAGAAGCGTGTCTTTTGAGAGCTTTTATAGCTAGTTACGTACCAAAACGCTAAAATGCATACAAAGCACATTTTATGGAGAAACAGAATAACATTGCCAGAAACGTGTATTTTGAGTTTTTTTTTATCTTACGTATAAAAAAAGCAAAAATGCATGCAAAGTATCCTAAATAGCGATACGAAAAGAAATAAAATGACACTTCACTTATCAGTGTTTTTGAGATTCTTAGGTAGCAAAATGCACAAACGCATGTATAACATTATATATGAAGAAACAGAAGAACATTACCGAAAACGTATATTTTGAGCATTTTTCACATTGTTACGTAACAAAACACCAAAATGCATGGAAATCACCCAATATGGATAAAATAATGGACATTACGAGAAAGATGTATTATTAGTGTCTTTGAGCGTCTTAGGTACCAAACGCAAAAACTATTTAGTACCACTGTATATGGAGAAACAGAACATTACCAAAAACGTTTATTTTGAGTGTTTTTCACAATTTTATGTACCAAAACGTCAAAATGTCTCCAGAGCACCATCTATGGGGAGATGAAACGACATTTCCAGAAACATGTCTTTTGAGTGTTGACGAACGTGTTAGGTACCAAAGTTATAAAAAAAAAAACATTGAAAGCTACCTATATGAAAGAACAAGACAACCAAAAATTTTTCTTTTGGGTATTTTCAGCTACTTACGTACCATAACGCTGAGATGTATGCAAAACACACTTTGCATGTGGAAACTAAAAGACATTAGAAGAAACTTTTATAATGAGTGTTTTTTTTTATTTCTTAGATACCAAGAACTATTTGACGCATTGAAGAGCACTCTATATGGAGAAAAGAACAAAATTACCAAAAATGTGCTTTTTAAGTGTTTTTCACATTGTTAGGTACGAAAACACTCTATAAAGAATGTTATTTGTGGGTTTTAGCTTTTTCATACTTAACGAACTTAAAAAAAAAACTCATAATACACGTTTCTCGTAACGTCCTTTCATTTTCCAAATATAGGGTTCTTTGCATGTATTTAAGCTTTTTTATAGGTAACATGATCAAAAACACTCAAAATACATGTTTTTGGTAATGTTATTCTGTTTCTCCATAAAGGGTGTTCTGCATGCGTTTTAGCGTTTTGATATGTAAGGAGCTCAGAAACACTTAAAGGCAAGTTCTTGGTAAAAGTTGATTTTATTCCCATGTCATGTGATTTCCCTGCTTTTTAGTGCTTTATTGCCTATCACGCTCAAAAACACTCAAAAGACACTTTTCTGGTAATGTCATTTTTTTCCCACATAAAGCTAGTTTCGCATGCAATTTGGAGTTTTGGTAACTAAGAATGTGAAAAGCACTCAAAATACACAAATTTGGTAAGGTTTTTCTGTATCCTTAATTAACAGCGTTATTCCTGAGTTTCAGCATTTTGGTATCTAAGAAAATTCTTTATATACACGAGTTTTTGCGTTTTTTGCCTTGTGGTTCTTGTGAAACTATAAAACACTTATAATACACGTTTCTCGTAATGTCCTTTTGTATCCCAATATAGAGTGCTTTCCATCCATTTTCGCTTTTTTTGTAGGTAAGAAGCTCAAAAACATTCATAATATACCTTTTGGTAATATTATTCTATTTCTCCATATTCGTTGGTTTGCATCCCTTTTAGCGTTTTTTTTTTTTTTTTTACGTAAAACACTGAAAAGACACTTTTTCAGTAATTTTGTGATGGATTCCCATTTTGAGTGACTTCCATATTATTTATCGTTTTGGTGCCTAACATGCTGAAAAACGCTCAAAACACAGGTTTCTGGTAAAGTCGTTTAATTTCCCAATATAGGTGGCTTTGCATCCACTTTAGGGTTTGGTACATAACAGTCCGAAAAAAAAGCTAAAATTAACTTTTTTTTCATAATATTCTTTTCTCACATAATTTTCCTGAATTTTGCCACAATTTTGGCATCTCGGTACCTATGAAGATAAATAACAAAAAAAATAGTTTTTTATTTATTTACTTTTTCTCTCTAAAGAATGTTATTTTAGGGTTTTAGCTTTTTGGTACTTAAAAAAAAAAAAACACTCATAATACACGTTTCTCGAAATGTTCTTTCGTTTCCCAAACATAAGGTTCTTTGCATTATTAGAGTTTTTATAGGTAACATAATTAAAAATACTCAAAATACATGTTTTTGGTAATGTTATTAAGGGGTGTTTTGCATCCGTTTTAGCTCAAAAACACTTAAAGGCAAGTTCTTGGTAAAAGTTGGTTTTATTCCCATGTAATATGATTGCTCTCCTTTTTAGTGCTTTATTGCCTAACACGCTCAAAAACACTGAAAAGACACTATTCTGGTAATGTCACTTTTTTTCCCACATAAAGCTAGTTTCGTATGCAATTTGGGGTTTTGGTAACTAAGAATGTGAAAAAACACTGAAAATACACGTATTTAGTAAGGTTGTTCTGTTTCTCAATTAAGAGTGTTATTCAGGAGTTTCAGCATTTTGGTATCTCCATATATACGAGTTTTTGCTGTTTTTGCCTTGTGGTTCTTGAGAATCTATAAAACACTCATTATACACATTTCTCGTAATGTCCATTTGTTAACCAATATAGAGAGCTTTGCAATCATTTTCGCGTTTTTTGTAAGTAAAGAGCTCAAAAACACTCAAAATGTACCTTTTTGGTAATGTTTTTCTATTTTTTTCATTTTGTTTGGTTTGCATCCGTTTTAGCGTTTTTCTACGTAAAACACGGAAAAGACACGTTTTCAGTAATTTTGTTTTGGATTTCACATAGAATGACTTCGATATTATTTATTGTTTTGGTGACTAACATGCTGAAATCACTCACAACACAGGTTTCTCGTAAAGTCTGTTTTGCATACATCTCAGCGTTATGGTACGTAAGTAGCTGAAAATACCGAAAAGATAAATTTTTGGTTGACTTGTTCTTTCATATAGGTAGCTTTCCATCCTTTTTATAACTTTGGTACCTAACAACAATAATCGACACTCAAAAGACATGTTTCTGGATATATCGTTTCATCTCACCAAACATAGATGGTGCTCTGGAGTCATTTTGACCTTTTGGTACATAAAATTGTGAAAAAAAACACAAAATAAACGTTTTTGGTAATGTTCTGTTTCTCCATATACAGTGGTACTAAATAGTTTTTGCGTTTGGTACCTAAGACGCTCAAAAACACTAATGGCATCTTTCTCGTAATGTCCTTTATTTTATCCACATTGGGCTATTTCCATGCATTTTGGCGTTTTTGTTACGTAACAATGTGAAAAAACACTCAAAATATACGTTTTCGGTAATGTTCTTCTGTTTCTTCATATATAATGTTATACATGCGTTTGTGCATTTTGCTAAGAATCTCAAAAACACTGATAAATGAAGTGTCTTTTTATTTCTTTTCGTATCGCCATTTAGGATACTTTGCATGCATTTTTGCTTTTTTTATACGTAAGATAAAAAAAAACTCAAAATACACGTTTCTGGTAATGTTATTCTGTTTCTTCATAAAATGTGCTTTGCATGCATTCTAGCGTTTTGGTACGTAAGTAGCTGTAAAAACTCTCAAAAGACACGCTTTTGGTAATGTTTTGCTTTTCCAAATAGGGAGCTTTCGTTGCTTTTTAGCGTTTTGGTATCTAATATTGTTGTGTTTCTCTAAAGAGAGTATTATTTATGCATTTTCTTGTTTTGGTACCTGAGAAGCTCAAAAACGCTCTTTATAATATAAAGAGCGTTTTTGAGCTTCTCAGGTACCAAAACCTGAGACATTATGAGAAACTTATATTATAAGTTTCTCATAATGTCTTAGGTTACTTTTTTTTGCGTAACAATCTCAAAACATTGAAAATATACGCTTTTTTGGTAATGTTATTCAGTTAAAAAAAAAAAGACATTTTGGATGCGTTTAAGTGTTTTTGTATGTAAGTAGCTCATAAGCACTGAAATTAAAAGTTTTTGTAATTTTTTGTTTTCTCCTATAGGGTGCTTTCCTTGGTTTTTAGCTTTTTGGTACCTAACATGCTCATAAACATAAAGTGTGTTTTCCAACCGTTTTAGCGGTTTGGTATGTAAGTACCTCAAAACACTTAATGTTTTCCCATTTACGATACTTTCCATGCTTTTTAAGAGCTTTTTGTGCCTAACACACAACAAACTCTCAAAAGACATGTTACTGGAAATGTCGTTTATTTTGCCCATATCGGGTGCTTTGCATGCATTTTGGCGTTTTGATACCTAACAAAGCTAAATACTTTTGAAATACACGTTTTCTCCATACATAAGGCAAATCGTGCGTTTTATCGTTTCGGTATCTAATAAGCTAAAAAAAAAAAAAACTCGTAATATTGGTTTCTCTTAATGTCTTTTCGTTTTCTTATATAGGGTACTTTATATGCATTTTGACGCTTTTGTACATAACAAGCTGAAAAATCGCTCAAAATGCTCTTTTTTGGTAATGTTTTATGTTTCTGCAGGAAGGGTGTTTTGCATGTTTTATCGTTTTGGTACATTATAAATTTAAAAACTTCCAAACACGTGAAAAGTCACTTTATTGGTTATTTCTTTTTCCCTTCCAACATAGTGCTCTTTTCATACCTCTTATTGTTTTGGTGCCTAACACGTAGAAACACTCTCAAAAGATAGGTTTCTTGTAATTTCGTTTTGTGTCGTCTTTTAGAGGTCTTTGCATGTATTTTTGCGCTTTGGTACCTAATAATATGAAAACCACTCAAAATATATATTTTCATTCGTGTTGTTTTGTTTCTCCATATAGAGTACTATTAAGGTGCCTTTGTGTTTGGTACCTAAAAAGCTCAAAAGCTCTCATAATACACGTTTCTCGAAATGTCTTCGTTTCCCGGCATAGGGAACTTTGCATACATTTCGGCGTTATTCTACTTACATATCTCAAAAACACTGAAAATATAGTTTTTTTTTGTATTGTTATTTTGTTTTTCCATAAAGCATGTTTTGCGTCTGTTCAAGCGTTTTGATATAAAAGTAGCTCAAAAACACTAAAAAAATACTATTTTTTTGATAATTTTGTTTTTTATTCCCATATAGAATGCTTTCCATTTTTATTTTTTAGAGTTTTTGTGCCTAACACGCTCATAAACACTCAAAATTTACGTTTCTGGAAATTTCGTTTCGTTTCTCCCATAGATTGCACTTTGCATGAATTTCGACGTTTTGGTACATAACATTGTTAAAACAAACAAAATACACGTTTTTAGTAATGTTGCTCTGTTACTCCATATAGAGTGGTATTCATGCATTTTCGTATTTTTCAACCTAATAAAGGTGTAAAACAATTATAATATACGTTTCTCGTAATGTCTTTTCGTTTCCCCATATTGGGAACTTTACATGAATTTTGAAATTTTTTTACGTAATTATCTTAAAACATTAAAAATACACGTTTTGCTGTTTCTCCATAAAAGGTGTTTTGCATGCACCTTTGCGTTTTAGTATGTAAGTAGCTCAAAACAATGAAAAGACTTTTTTGTAATGTTTTGTTTTCCCATGTATGGTTCTTTCCTTGCTTTTTGGCGTTTTGGTACCTAATACGATTACAAACACTGAAAAGACACGTTTCTAGAAGTGTCGTATTTTCCCTCATATATGATGCTTTTCATGCATTTTTGCGTTTTTGTTTCTCCATATAGAGTGCTATTCATTCGCTTTAGCGTTTTGGTACCTAATAATTTGAAAACACTCATACTGCACGTTTCTCGTAATGCACTTTCGTATCCATATATAGTGTACTTTGCATGCATTTTGGCGCTTTTGTACGTGACAAGCTTAAGAAATAAAATGAAATACTAGTTTCTGGTAAGGTTATTTGTTTTTTCCATGAAGGGAATTTTGCAAGCATTTTAGCGTTTTTGTACGTTAGTAGCTGAAAAATACTGAAAAAAATGTTGTTTTTGCTTTTCCAGTATAGGGAAGTTTTCATGCTTTTTACTGTTTTGTAGTTAACAAGTTTATATACACATATACATGGAAATAAAAAAAAAACTACTTTGCCAAAAACGTGTCTTTTAAGTTTTTTTTTTTCAGCTTCTTACGTACCAAAAAGGTAAAATGTATGAAAAACACACTTTATGGAAAAACAGAATAATATCACCAAAAATAAATAATTTGAGAGTGTTTGAGCTTGTTAGGAAGAAAAACGCCATAATGTATGCAAAGTATTCTATATGAAGAAAGAATAAGACATTACGAGAAACGTGTATTATGAGTAAATTTGAGCTTCTTAGGTAGCAAAATGTGAAAACGCATGAATAGCACTCTATGGATAAACATAACAACATTACCAAAAACGTGTATTTTGAGTCTTTTTTCATATTGTTAGGTGCCAAAACGCCAAAATGTATGGAAGCCCACTAACTAACAAACAAAACTAAATTTAATGAAGCGTGTCTTTTGAATGTTTATGAATCTGCTAGGTACCAGAATGCTAAAAAGCATGGAAAGATCAACATATGGGAATAAAAAAACACAAAAAACATGTAATTTGAGTGTTTTTGATCATGTTATAGATAAAAACGCTTAAATACATAAAAAGAACCTTATGTTTGGGAAACGAAAGGACATTACGAGAAACGTGTATTATGAGTGTTTTTAAGTTCCTTAAATACCAAAAAGCTAAAACCCACAAATAACACTCTTTATTTAGAAAAAATAAATAAATAAATAAAAAAATAAAAAATAATTTTTTTTTTTATCATTCATCTTCATAGGTACCGAGATGACAAAATTCTGGGAAAATTCAGGGCAATTATATGATAAAAGAATATTATCAAAAAAGTTGATTTTAGCTTTTTTATCGGACTGTTATGTACCAAACCCTAAAGAGCATGCAAAGCCTCCTATATTAGGAAATTGAATGACTTTACCAGAAAATTGTCTTTTGAGTGTTTTTCAGCATGTTAGGCACCAAAATGATAAATAATAATGAACTCACTCAATATGTGAATCCAAAACAAAATTAATTAAAACGTGTCTTCTCAGTATTTTACGTAGAAAAACGCTAAAACAGATGCAAACCAACCAATATCAAGAAATAGAAAAATATTACCAAAAAGGTACATTTTGAGTGTTTTTGATTTTGTTACCTACAAAAAAAAACGCGAAAATTGATGCAAAGCACTCTATATTGAGAAAGAAAGGGACATTGCGAGAAAAGTGTATAATGAGTGTTTTATAGTTCAAAATAACAAGGCAAAAAACGCAAAAACTCGTGTATATGGAGTAGTTTCCTAGATATCAAAATGCTGAAACTCATGAATAACACTCTTAATTGAGAAACAGAACAACCTTACTAAATGCGTGTATTTTGAGTGCTTTTCACATTCTTAGTTACCCAAAACCCAAATTCATTGCGAAACCAGCTTTATGTGGTAAAAAAAAAAAAAATGGCATTTTCAGAAAAGTGTCTATTGAGTGTTTTTGAACGTGATAGGCAGTAAAGCACTAAAAAGAAGGGCAATCACATTACATGGGAATAAAACCAATGTTTACCAAGAACTTGCCTTTAAGTGTTTTTGAGCTCCTTATATACCAAAACACTAAAACGCATGCAAAACACACTTTATGGAAAAACAGAATAACATTACCAAAAACATGTATTTTGAGTGTTTTTGATCATTTTACCAATAAATCACTTAAATACATGCTAAGAACACTATTTGTGGAAAACGAAAGGACATTACGAGAAACGTGTATTATGAGTGTTTTTAAATTCATTAAGAACCAAAAAGCTAAAAGCCACAAATAACTCTCTATTGAGAAAAATAAATAAATAAATAAATACGATATATTTTTTCTTTCTTGTTCATCTCCACAGGTACCGAGATGACAAAATTCGGGCAAAATTCATGAAATTTTGTGAAATAAGAACATTATCAAAAAAGATAATTTTAGCTTTTTTTTTCTTCGAGTGTTATGTAGCAAACCCTATAATGCATGCAAAACCACCTATATGGGGAAATCAAACGTCTTTGCCAGAAAACTGTCTTATGAGTGTTTTTCGGCATGTTAGGCACCAAAACGATAAATAACATGGAAGTCACTTTATATGGGAAACAAAATTACTGAAAACGTGTCTTTTCGGTGTTTTATGTAGAAAAACGCTAAATCGCATGCAACCAACCAATATGAAAAAAATAGAATAACATTACCAAAAAGGTATATTTTGAGTGTTTTTGAGATTGTTACCTACAAAAAAGGTGAAAATGGATGCAAACCACTCCCTATTGGGAAACAAATGGACATTACGAGAAACGTGTATAATGAGTGTCTTATTATTTTCGAGCAAAAGAACTTGTGGTTCACAAGAACCACAAGGCAAAAAACGCAAAAACTGGTGTATATAAAGAAGTTTCTTAGATACCAAAATGCTGAAACTCATGAATAACAACAATCTTTATTGAGAAAAAGAAAAACCTTACCAAAAGCGTGTATTTTCAGTGTTTTTCACATTCTTAGCAAAATCCCAAATAGCATGCGAAACTAGCTTTAAGTGGGAAAAAAATGACATTACCAGAAGTGTTTTTTGAGTGTTTTTGAGCGTGTTAGGCAATAAAGCACTAAAAAGCAAGGCAATCACATTACATGGAAATAAAATCAACTTTGACCAAGAACTTGCCATTATGTGTTTTGAGCTCCTTACATACCAAAACGCTAAAACGCATGCAAAACACTCCTTTATGAAGAAGCAGAAAAACATTACAAAAAACATGTTTTAAGTGTTTTTGATCATGTTACCTATAAAAACGGATAAATACATGCAAAGAAACCTATCTTTCGGAAACGAAAGGACATTACGAAAAACGTGTATTATGACTGTTTTTAAGTTTCTTAGGTACCAAAACGTTAAAAACAACAAATAACTCTCATTAAAGAGAAAAAAAAAAAATAAATAAATAAAAAATTTCAATTTTTTTTGTATTGATTTTCGTAAGTACCGAGATGCCAAAATTCTGCCAAAATTCAGGGAATTTATATGGAAAAAAGAACATTATCAAAAAAGTTAATTATAGCTTTTTTTTCGGATTGTTATTTACCAAACCCTAAAGTACATGCAAAGCCACTTATATGAGGAAATTAAACGAGTTTACCAGAAACCCGTCTTTTCAGTGTTTTTCAGCATGTTAGGCACCAAACCGATAAATAATATGGAAGTCAGTCAATATGTGAATCCAAAACAAAATTACTGAAAACTTGTCTTTTCAGTGTTTCACGTAGAAAAAACGCTAAAAGGGATGCAAAGCAACAAATATGGAGAAATTGAATAACATTACCAAAAAGTGTTTTTGAGCTTTTTACCTACAAAAAACGCGAAAATGGATGTAAAAGCACTCTATATTGGGAAGCAAAAGGACATTTAAAGAAACGTGTATAATGATTAATTTATAGTTTCACAAGAACCACAAGACAAAAAACGCAAAAACTCGTGTATATAGAGAAGTTTCTTACATACCAAAATGCTAAGACTCATGAATAACACTTTTAATTGAGAAACAGAACTACCTTACCAAATGTGTGTATTTTGAGTGTTTTTCACATTCTTAGTTACGAAAATCCCAAATTACATGCGAAACTAGCTTTAAGTGGGAAAAAAAATATTATCAGAAAAGTGTCTTTTGATTGTTTTTGAGCGTGATATGCAACAATGTACTAAAAAAACAGAATAATCACATTATATAGGAATAAAACTAACTTTTAAGAAAAAATTGCCTTTAAGTGTGTTTAACTCCTTACATACCAAAACCCTAAAACGCATGCAAAACACCCTTTATGGAGAAACAGAATAACATTACCAAAAACATGTATTTTGAATGTTTTTTGATCATGTTACCTATAAAAACGCTTAAAAACATGCAAAGAACCCTATGTCTGTGAAACGAAAGGACATATAAAAAAAAAAATTGTTTTTTTTCCGGAATTATGTACCAAACCCAGAAGTGCATGCAAAGCCATCTATATGGGGAAATTACAAGACTTTACCAGAAATCTGTCTTTTGATGTGTTTTTTCAGCAATTTCAACAATATTACTAAAAACGTGTCTTTTCAGTCATTTACGAAGAAAAACGCTAAAACTGATGCAAACCAACTAATATGAAGAAATAGAATAACATTACCAAAAAGATATATTTTGAGTGTTTTTCATTTTTTTACCTAGAAAAAATGCGAAAATGAATGGAAAGCACTCTATATTGGGAAACAAGAACATTACGAGAAACGTAATGAATGAATGAATGATTGTTTTATAGTTTCATACGAACCACAAGCCAAAAAAGCGCAAAAACTCGTGTATATAGAGAAGTTTCTTACATACCAAAATGCTGAAATGCATGAATAACACTTTTAATTGAGAAACAGAACTACCTTACTAAATGCGTGTATTTTGAGTGTTTTTTTACATTCTTAGTTACCAAAACCCCAAATTCCATGCGAAACTAACTTTATGTGGGAAAAAAATGACATTACCAGAAAAGTGTCTGAGTGTTTTTGAGCATGTTAGGCAATAAAGCACTAAAAAGCAGGGCAATCACATTACATGGGAATAAAACCAACTTTTACGAAAAACTTGCCTTTTAGTGTTTTTGACACGTATTTTGTAAGGTTGTTCTGTTTCTCAATTAAGAGTGTTATTCATGAGTTTCAGCATTTTAGTATCTAGGAAGCTTCTCCATATACACGAGTTTTTGCGTTTTTTGGCTTGTGGTTTTTTTGAACTATAAAACATTCATTATACACTTTTCTCGCAATGTCCCTTTGTTTCCCAATATAGAGTGTTTTGTATCAATTTTGTGTTTTTTTGTAACAAGCTCAAAAACACTCAAAATATATATTTTTGGTAATGTTTTTTCTGCTTCTTGATATTGGTTGGTTTGCATCAGTTTTACGTAAAACACTGAGAAGACACGTTTTCAGTAATTTTCTTTTGGATTCCCACATACGAGTATAATGAGTTCCCTATTATTTATCGTTTTGGTGCCTAACATGCTGAAAAACACTCAAAAGGCAGTTTTCTGGTAAGGTCTCTTATTTCATCATATGCGAGGCCTTGCATGTCTTTTGAGTGTTTTTGAGCGTGCTACGCAATAAAGCACTAAAACGAAGGGCAATCACATTACATGGGAATAAAACCAAATTTTACCAAGAACTTGTCTTTAAGTGTTTTTGAGCTCCTTACATACCAAAACGCTAAAACTCATGCAAATACATTTTATGGAGAAATAGAATAATTTTACCAAATACATGTATTTTAAGTGTTTTTGATCATATTATCTATAAAAACGCTTAAATACATGCAAAGAACCTTATATTTGGGAAACAAAAGGACATTACGAGAAACGTGGAATATAGATGTTTTTTTTTAAGTTCCTTTAGTATCTAAAAGCTAAAAACCAACAAATAACACTCATTATTTAGAAAAAAAAATAAACAAAAAAAAATTGGATTTTTTTTTATTATTCATCCTTATAGGTACCAAGATGCCAAAATTCTGCCAAAATTCAGGAAATTTATGTGGAAAAAAGAACATTACCAAAAAAGTTAATTATAGCATTTTTTTCGGATTGTTATGTACCAAACCCTAAATAGCATGCAAAAACACCTATATAGGTAAGTTAAACGATTTTAACAGAAACCTCTCTTGTCAGTGTTTTTTAGCATGTTAGGCACCAAAACGATAAATAATATGTAAGTCAGTCAATATGTGAATGCAAAACAAAATTAGTGAAAACGTGTCTTTTCAGTGTTTTATGTAGAAAACACTCAAGCGGATGCAAACCAACCTATATGATGAAATAGAATAACATTACCAAAATGATATATTTTGAGTGTTTTTGAGCTTCTTACCAACAAAAAATGCAAAAATGGATGTAAAGTACTCTATATTAGGAAACAAAAGGACATTACGAGAAACGTGTATAATAAGTGTTTTATAGTTTTAAAAGAACCACAAGGCAATAAACGCAAAAACTCGTGAATATAGAGAAATTTCTTACATACCGAAATGATGAAAAGCATGAATAACACTTTTAATTGATAAACAGAACTACCTTACCAAATTGTTTATTTTGAGTGTTTTTCACATTCTTAGTTACGAAAATGCCAAATTACATGCGAAACTACCTTCATGTGGGGAAAAAAAAAAACAATACCAAAAAAGTGTTTTTTTTAGTGTTTTTGAGCGTAATATGCAATAAAGCACTAAAAAGTAGAAAAAATCACATTACATGGGAATAAAACCAACTTTTACGAAGAACTTGCCTTTAAGTGTTTTTTAACTCCTTACATACGAAATCGCTAAAACGCATGCAAAACACCCTTTATGGAGAAACATAATAATATTACCAAAACATGTATTTTGAGTGTTTTTTGATCATGTAACCTATAAAAACGCTTAAATACATGTAAAGAACCCTATGTTTGTATAACAAAAGGACATTACGAAAATCGTGTATTATGAGTGTTTTTAAGTTCCTCAAGTACCAAAAAGCTAAAACCGACAAATAACACTCTTTATAGAGAGAATCTTTTTTTTTTTTTTGTTATTCATCTTCATAGGTACCGAGATGCCAAGATTCTTTCGAAATTCATGGAAATTTTGTAAAAAAAAAATTATAAAAAAAATAATTTTAGCTTTTTCCGGAGTTATGTACAAACACTGAAGTGTATGCAAATCCACCTATATGGGGAAATTACACGACTTTACCAGAAACCTGTCCTTTGAGTGTTTTTCAGCAACTTCAACAATATTACTGAAAACGTGTGTTTTCAGTGATTTACGTAGAAAAACGTTAAAACGATATATTTTGATGTGTTTTTGAGCTTGTTACCTACAAAAAAGGCAAAAATGGATGGACAGCACTTTATATTGGCAAAGAAAAGGACATTACGAGAAACGTATATGAGTGTTTTATAGTTTGACAAGAACCACAAGGTTCGTGTACATAAAGAAATTTCTTACATACTAAAAAGCTGAAACTCATGAATAACACTTTTAATTTTGAAACAGAAATACCTTACGAAATGTGTGCATTAGAAAAGTTTCTTACATACCGATATGCTGTAACTTATGAATAACACTTTTAATTAAGAAATAGAACAACCTTACTAAATGCCTGTGTTTTGAGTTTTTTTCACATTCTTAGTTACCAAAACCCCAAATTCCATGCAAAACTAGCTTTATGTGGGAAAAAAAAAAATGATATTATCAGAAAAGTGTCTTTTGAGTGTTTTTGAGCGTGTTAGGCAATAAAGCACTAAAAACCAGGGTAATGACATTACATTGTAATAAAAACAACTTTTACCAATAACTTGCTTTTAAGTGTTTTTGAGCTCATTACATACCAAAACCCTAAAACGCATGCAAAACACCTTTTATGGAGAAACAGAATAAAATTTCCAAAAACATATATTTTGAGGGTTTTAATCATGTTATCTATAAAAACGCTTAAATACATACAAAGAACCTTATCTTTGCGAAACGAAAAGACATTACGAGAAATGAGTATTATAAGTGTTTTTAAGTTCCTTAAGTACCAAAAGGTAAAACCCACAAATAACACTCTTTATCTAGAAAATCAAAAATAAAAAAATAAAAAAATAGGAATTTTTTTTTTTTTTTTTTTTGTTATTCATCTTCATAGTACCGAGATGCCAAAATGATGGGAAAATTCAGGGCAATCGTATGATAAAAGAATATTATCAAAAAAAATAATTTCAGCTTTTTTTTTTCGGACTGTTATGTACCAAACCTTAAAGTGCATGCAAAGCCTCCTATATTAGGAAATTAAACGACCTTACCAGAAATCTGTGTTTTGAGTGTTTTTTTTAGCATGTTAGGCACCAAAACGATAAATAATAAGGAACTCACTCTATATGGGAATCCAAAACAAAGTTACTGAAAACGTGTCTTCTCAGTGTTTTACGTAGAAGAACGCTGAAACGGATGCAAAGCAACTAATATCAAGAAATAGAAAAACGTTACTAAAAAGGTATATTTTGAGTGTTTTTGAGCTTGTTACCTACAAAAAACGCGGAAATTGATGCAAAGCACTGTATATTGCGAAACAAAAGGACATTGCAAGAAAAGGGAATAATGAATGTTTTATAGTTCAAAAGAACAAGGCAAAAAACGCGCAATCTCGTGTATATGGAGAGGTTTCCTAGATATTAAAATGCTAAAACTCGTGTATAACACTCCTAATTGAGAAACAGATCAACCTTAATAAATGCGTGTATTTTGAGTGCTTTTCACATTCTTAGTTACCCAAAACCCAAATTCCATACGAAAATCGATTGTGGGAAAAAAAATGACTTTACTAGAAAAGTGTCTTTTGAGAATTTTTGAGCGTGATAGGCAATAAAACACTAAAAAGGAAAGCAATTACAGTACATTGGAATAAAACGAATTTTTACCAAGAACTTGCCTTTAAGTGTTTTTGAGGTCCTTATATACCAGAACACTAAAACGCATGGAAAACAAACTTTATGGTGAAACAGAATAAAATTACCAAAAACATGTATTTTGAGTGTTTTTGATCATGTTACTAATAAAAACGCTTAAATACATGCAAAGAACACTATTTTTGGGAAACGAAAGGAGATTACGAGAAACGTGTATTATGAGTGTTTTTAAGTTCATTAATTACCAAAAAGCTAAAAGCCACAAATAACACTCTTTATTGAGAAAAAATAAATAAATAAAAAACATACGGTATTTTTTTTCTTTCTTATTCATCTTCACAAGTACCGATATGCCAAAATTCGGGCAAAATTCAGGAAATTATGTGAAATAAGAACATTATCAAAAAAGTTAAATTTAGGTTTTTTTTTCGGCCTGTTATGTACAAAATCCCTAAAGTGCATGCAAAGCCACCTATAAGGGGAAATTAAACGTCTTTGCCAGAAAACGGTCTTATAAGTGTTTATCAGCATCGTAGGAACCAACACGATAAATAACATAGAAGTCAATCTATATGGGAATACAAAACAAAATTACTAAAAACGTGTCTTTTCGGTGTTTTATGTAGGAAAACGCTAAAACGGATGCAAACCAACCAATATGAAGAAATAACATAACATTATCAAAAAGGTATATTTGGAGAGTTTTTGAAATTGTTACCTACAAAAAACGCGAAAATGTATGGAAAGCACTCTATATTGGGAAAGAAAAGGACATTACGCTCAACATGTATAATAAGTGTTTTATAGTTTCACAAAAACAAGAAGGCAAGAAACGCAAAAACTCGTGTATATAGAGATGTTTCTTACGTTCTAAAATGCTGAAACTTTGGAACAACACTCTTAATTGAGAAACAGAATAATCTTACTAAATGCGTTAATTTTGAGTGCTTTTCATATTCTTAGTTACCAAAACCCCAAATTGCATGCGAAACCAGCTTTATGTGGGAAAAAAGTGACATTACCAGAAAAATGTCTTTTGAGTGTTTTTGAGCGTGTTAGGCAATAAAACACTAAAAAGCAGGGCAAACACATTACATTGGAATAAAATCAATTTTTAATAAGAACTTGCCTTTAAGTGTTTTTGAGCTCCTTATATACCAAAACACTAAAACGCATGCAAAATACACTTCATGGTGAAACAGAATAACATTACCAAAAACATGTATTTTGAGTGTTTTTGATCATATTACCAATAAAAACGCTTAAATACATGCAAAGAACCCTAATTTTGGGAAACGAAAGGACATTACGAGAAACGTGTATTATGAGTGTTTTTAAGTTCCTTTAGTACCAAAAAAGCTAAAACCCAGAAATAACACTCTTTATAGAGAATTTTTTTTTTTGTTATTCATCTTCATAGGTACTAAGATGCCAAAATTCTGGCAAAACTTTTTGGGAATCGAAAAAAAAAATTACTCAAAACGTGTCTTTTCGGTGTTTTACGTAGAAAAACGCTAAAACAGATGAAAACCAACCAATATGAAGAAATAGAATAACATAACCAAAAAGGTATATTTTGAGCGTTTTTGAGCTTGTTACCAACAAAAAACGCGAAAAAGGATGCAAAGCAGTCCCTATTGGGAAAGAAAAGGACATTACGAGAAACATGTATAATGAGTGTCTTATTATTTTCGGGCAAAAGAACTTTTCGTTCACAAGAACCACAAGGCAAAAAACGCAAAAACTCGGGTATATAAATAAGTTTCTTAGATACCAAAATGCTGAAACTCATGAATAACAATCTTAATTGAGAAACAGAACATTACCAAATGCATGTATTTTGAGAGTTTTTTTACATTCTTCGCAAAACCCTAAATAGCATGCGAAACTAGTTTTATGTGGGAAAAAAATGACATTACCAGAACCTTATGGTTTAGAACATAACTCCGAAAAAATAGGTAAGATTAACTTTTTCGATAATGTTTTTTCCACGTAATTTCCCTGAATTTTGGCAGAATTTTGGCATCTTTGTACCTATGAACATCAATAACAAAAAAAAATAAAAATGCTTTCTTTTCATTCATCATTTTTTCTTTATAAAGAGTGTTATTTGTAGGTTTTAACGTTTTGGTACTTAAGGAACTTAAAAACATTCATAATACACATTTCTGGTAATATCCTTTCGTTTCCCAAATATGGGGATCTTTGCATGTATTTAAGCGTTTTTATAGGTAACATGATAAAAAAACACTCAAAACACTTGTTTTTGGTAATGTTATTTTGCTTCTCCATAAAGGAGTGTTTTACATGCGTTTTAGCGATTTGGTATATAAGGAGCTGAAAAACACTTCAAGGCAAGTTTTTGGTAAAAGTTAGTTTTATTCCAGTGTAATATGATTGCCCTGCTTTTCAGTGCTTTATTGCCTAACACGCTCAAAAACCAGAAATCTGTGTTTTAAGTGTTTTTTAGCATGTTAGGCACCAAAACGATTAATAATAAGGAACTCAATCTACATGGGAATCCAAAACAAACTTACTGAAAACGTGTCTTCTCAGTGTTTTACGTAGAAAAACGTTAAAACGGATGGAAACCAACCAATATCAAGAAATAGAAAAACATTACCAAAAAGGTATATTTTGAGTGTTTTTGAGCTTTTTACCTACAAAAAAACGCGAAAATTGATGCAAAACACTCTATATTGAGAAACAAAAAGACATTGCAAGAAAAGTGTATAATGAGTGTTTTATAGTTCAAAAGAACCACAAAGCAAAAAACGAAAATACTCGTGTATATGGAGAGATTTCCTAGATTCCAAAATGCTGAAACTCATGAATAACACTCAATTGAGAAACAGAACAACCTAACTAAATGCGTGTATTTTGAGTGCTTTTCACATTCTTAGTCACCAAAAACCCAAAATTGCATGCGAAACCACCTTTATGTGAGAAAAAAAAATGACATTACCAGAAAAGTGTCTTTAAAGTGTTTTTGAGCGTGATAGGCAATAAAGCACTAAAAAGCAGTTCAATCATATTACATTGGAATAACACCAATTTATACCAAAAACTTGCCTTTAAGTGTTATTGAGCTCCTTATATACAAAACTGCTAAAACGCATGGAAAACACACTTTATGGAAAAACATTTTTTTTCTTTTGTAGGTAACAAGCTCAAAAACACTCAAAATATACATTTTTGGTAATGTTTTTCTGCTTCTTGATATTCGTTGGTTTGCATCAGTTTTAGTGTTTTTCTACGTAAAACACTGAGAAGACACGTTTTCAGTAATTTTCTTTTGGATTCCCACATAGAGTGAGTTCCTTATTATTTATCGTTTTGGTGCCTAATATACTGAAAAACACTGAAAACACAGATTTCTGATAGGGTCTCTAATTTCCTCATATGCGAATCGTTGCATGTCTTTTAAGTGTTTTTGAGCGTGTTACGCAATAAAGCACTAAAAGGAAGGGTAATCACATTACATGGGAATAAAACCAAATTTTACCTAGAACTTGTATCCGGTAAAGCGGATAGAAACCATCCTATATGAAGAAATAGAATAACATTACCAAAAAGATATATTTTGAGTGTTTTTGAGCTTGTTACCTACAAAAAATGTAAAAATGGATGTAAAGCATTCTATATTAGGAAACAAAAGAACTTTACGAGAAACGTGTATAATAAGTGTTTTATAGTTAAGAAAAAACACAACGCAATAAACGCAAAAACTCGTGTATATAGAGAAATTTCTTAGAAACCGAAATGATGAAATTCATGAATAAACTTTTAATCAATAAAAAGAACTACCTTACCAAATTGTGTATTTTGAGTTTTTTTCACATTCTTAGTTACGAAAATGCCAAATTACATGCGAAACTACCTTCATGTGGGGAAAAAAAATGACATTACCAAAAAAGTGTCTTTTAGTGTTTTTGAGCGTGATATGCAACAAAGCCCTAAAAAGGAGAACAATCACATTACATGGGAATAAAACCAACTTTTACGAAGAACTTGCCTTTAAGTGCTTTTAACTCCTTACATACCAAATCTCTAAAACGTATATAAAACACCCTTTATGGAGAAACAGAATAACATTACCAAAAACGCGTATTTTGAGTGTTTTTGATCATGTAACATATAAAAACGCGTAAAAACGAAAATCGTGTATTATGAGTGTTTTTAAGTTACTTAAGTACCAAAAAGCTAAAACCAACAAATAACACTCTTTATAGAGAAATTTTTTGTTTTTGTTATTCATCTTCATAGGTACCGAGATGCCAAAATTCTGGCAAAATTCATGGAAATTTTGTAAAAAAAAAAACATTATAAAAAAAATAATTTCAGCTTATTTCCGGTTATGTACCAACCCTGAAGTGTATGCAAATCCACCTATATGGGGAAATTACACGACATTACCAGAAACCTGTCTTTGAGTGTTTTTCAGCAATATCAACAATATTACTGAAAACGTATCTTTTCAGTGATTTACGTAGAAAAACGCTAAAACGAAAGTAAACCAACCAATATGAAGAAATAGAATAACATTACCAAAAAGATATATTTTGATGTGTTTTTGAGCTTGTTACCTATCAAAAAAAGAAAAAAATGGATGGAAAGCACTTTATATTGGCAAAGAAAAGGACATTACGAGAAAGGTGTATGAGTGTTTTATAGTTTGACGAGAACCACAAGGTAAAAAACTCAAAAACTCGTGTAAAATAAAAATTACATACCAAAAATCTGAAACTCATGAATAACACTTTTAATTTTTGAAACAGAAATACCTTATCAAATGTGTGTATTAGAAAAGTTTCTTACATACCAAAATGCTGGAACTCATGAACAATATTTTTAATTAAGAAATAGAACAACCTTACTAAATGCCTGTGTTTTGAGTTTTTTTCACATTCTTAGTACCAAAACCCCAAATTCCATGCAAAACTAGCTTTATGTGGGAAAAAATGATATTACAAGAAAAGTGTCTTTTGAGTGTTTTTGAGCGTGTTAGACAATAAAGCACTAAAAAGCAGGGTAATAACATTACATGGGAATAAAAACAACTTTTACCA